>NW_028274818.1:21219000-21370291 GCF_037043125.1 Eumetopias jubatus | reverse complement strand
AATTATTAGAAATTATTATCAACAACTATATGCCAATAATTTAAGCAGCCTGGAAGAAATGGATGCCTTCCTAAAAACCTATAAACTGCCAAGACTGAAACAGGAAGAAACTGACAACCCGAATAGACCAATACCAGTAACGAGATTGACGCAGTGATCAAAAACCTCCCAAAAAACAAGAGTCCAGGGCCTGATGGATTCCCTGGGGAATTCTACCAAACATTCAAAGAAGAAATAATACCTATTCTCCTGAAGCTGTTTCAAAAAATAGAAACAGAAGGAAAGCTTCCAGACTCATTCTATGAGGCCAGCATTACCTTAATCCCCAAACCAGGAAAAGACCCCATCAAAAAGGAGAATTTCAGACCGATATCCCTGATGAATATGGATTCCAAAATCCTCAACAAAATCCTAGCTAATTGGATCCAACAATACATTAAAAGGATCATCCACCACGACCAAGTGGGATTTATCCCCGGGATGCAAGGGTTCAACATTCGCAAATCAATCAGTGTGATAGAACACATTAATAAGAGGAGAGAGAGGAACCATATGGTCCTCTCAATTGATGCAGAAAAAGCATTTGACAAAATACAACATCCTTTCCCGATTAAAACTCTTCAGAGTATAGGGACAGAGGGAACATTCCTCAAGTTCATAAAATCCATCTATGAAAAACCCACAGCGAATATCATCCTCAATGGGGAAAAGCTGAGAGCCTTTCCCTCAAGATCAGGAACATGACAAGGATGCCCACTCTTGCCACTATTGTTCAACATAGTACTAGAAGTCCTAGCAATAGCAATCAGACAACAAAAAGAAATAAAATGTATTCAAGTTGGCAAAGAAGAAGTCAAACTCTCTCTCTTCGCAGATGACATGAGATTTTATGTGGAAATTCCAAAAGACTCCACCCCCAAATTACTAGAACTCATACAGCAATTCAGTAATGTGTCCGGATACAAAATCAATGCACAGAAATCAGTTGTTTTCTTATACACTAACAACGCAACTGTAGAAAGAGAAATTAGAGAAACGATTCCATTTACAATAGCACCAAAAACCATAAGATACCTCAGAATAAACCTATCCAAAGAGGTAAAGGATCTATATACTCTAGGAACTACAGAACACTCATGAAAGAAATTGAAGAAGACACAAAAAGATGGAAAAACATTCCATGCTCATGGATCGGAAGAATAAACATTGTTAAAATGTCAATGCTGCCCAGAGCAATCTATACCTTCAATGCCATCCTGATCAAAATTCCAATGACATTTTTCAAAGTACTGGAACAAAGAATCCTAAAATTTGTATGGAATCAGAAAAGACTCCGAATCGCCAAGTAAATGTTGAAAAAGAAAAAACAAAGCTGGGGGCATCACGCTGCCCGATTTCAAGCTATAATGCAAAGCTATGATCATCAAGACAGCATGGTACTGGCACAAAAACAGACATATAGATCAATGGAACAGAATAGAGAGCCCAGATATGGACCCTCAACACTATGGTCAAATAATCTTTGACAAAGCAGGAAAAAATGTACAATGGAAAAAAGTCTCTTCAACAAATGGTGCTGGGAAAATTGGACAGCTATATGCAGAAGAATGAAATTCGACCATTCTCTAACACCATACACAAAGATAAACTCAAAATGGATGAAAGACCTCAATGTGAGACAGGAATCCATCAAAACCCTAGAGGTGATCATAGGGCAATAACCTCTTCAACATCAGCCACAACAACTTCTTTCAAGATACATCTCCAAAGGCAAGTGAAACGAAGCAAAAATGAACTTTTGGGATGTCATTAAGATGAAAAGCTTCTGCACAGCAAAGGAAGGAGTCAACAAAACAAAGAGGCAACCCAAAGAATGGGAGAAGATATTTGCAAATGACACTACAGACAACGGGCTGATATCCAAGGTCTATAAAGAACTTCTCAAACTCAACACCCAAAAAACAAATAATCAAGTCAAAAAAATGGGCAGAAGACATGAACAGACACTTCTCAAAAGAAGGCATACAAATGGCTAACAGGCACATGAAAAAATTTCATCATTAGCCATCAGGAAATTCAAATCAAAACCACATCGAGATACCATCTTGTACCAGTTAGAATGGCAAAAATTGACAAGGCAGGAAACAACAAATGTTGGAGAGGTTGTGGAGAAAGGGGAACCCTCTTACACTATTGGTGGGAATGCGAGTTGGTACACCCACTTTGGAAAACAGTGTGGAGGTTTCTCAAAAAATTAAAAATAGAGCTACCCTATGACCCAGCAATTTCACTACTGGGTATATACCCCAAAGACACAGATGTAGTGAAAAGCAGGGCCACATGCACCCCAATGTTCATAGCATCAATGTCTGCAATAACCAAACTGTGGAAAGAGCCAAGATGCCCTTCAACAGACGAATGGATAAAGAAGATGTGGTCCATATATACAATGGAATATTACTCAGCCATCAGAAAGGATGATTACCCAACTTTTACATCCACATGGATGGGACTGGAGGAGATTATGCTAAGTGAAACAAGTCAAGCAGAGGAAGTCAATTATCATATGGTTTCACTCATTTGTGGAACATAAGGAATAACATGGAGGACATTAGAAGGAAGGGAAAAATGAAGGGGGGAGATCGGAGGGAGAGATGAACCATGAGAGACCTGGACTCTGAGAAACAAAGCGAGGGTTTTAGAGGGGAGGGGGGCGGGGGGATGTGTTAGCCTGGTGATGGGTATTGAGGGCACGTATTGCATGCGGCACTGGGTGTTACACGAAAACAATGAATCATGGAACACTACATCAAAAACTAATGAGGTACTATACGGTGACTAACATAACATAATAAAATTAAACTAAAAATAAAAGACATAGAGTGGTGAAAGAATAAGAAAAACAGAAAAGAGACCTGAGTTTATGCTGCCTCCAAAAGATTCATGTCAGCTCTATGGACATACATAGGCTCAAAGGGAAGGGATAGAAAAAGTCCACACTAAGGGAAACTTAAAGAAAGCAAGGGTACCCATATTTAGAGCAGACAAAGCCAGACTTGAAGACAAAAACTGCAATGATACACAAAGAAGAATTACGTAAACCATTATACAAGGATGAAAGGGTTAAAGGGTATAACAACTGTAAATATTTATACACCCAACATTGGAGTGCCTAAATATATACAGCAAATACTTATAGGTCTGAAGGAAAAACATACAAAACAATAATAGTAGGGGACTTCAAAACCACACATTCAACAATGGATAGAACATCCAGACAGAAAATCAATACGGAAACATTGGACTTAAGCTGTACTTCAGACCAAATGAACCAAACATATATAGAACATTCCAACCACCAACAGAAGAATACACATTCTTTTCATCAGCACACAGGACACACTCCAGGATGTGTTAGGTCACAATTCTCAGCAAATTTAAAAATACTGAAATCATACCAAGTATCTTTTCTGATCACAATGGCATGAAACTAAAAATCAATAAAAGGAAAAGTGGCAAATTAAAAAACATGTGGAGATTAAACAACATACATCTGAACAATCAATTGGTCAAAGAAGAAATCAAAAGGGAAATAAATAAATATTTTAAAACAAATGAAAATGGAAATGCAACATACCAAACCTTATGGGATACAGCAAAAGCAATTCTAAGAGGGAAGTTTATAGCAAATAAGTGACCACATTTAAAAAAAAAAAACAAAGAAGACCTCAAGTAAACAACTAACCTTATACCTCAATGAATTATTCTAAAAAGAAAAAACTAAGCCCAAAGTTAGTAGATGGAAGGAAATAACAAAGATCAGAGCAGAAATACATGAAATAGGGAATAGAAAAACAATAAAATACTTCAACAAAACTAAGAGTTGTTTTTGTCAAAAGGTAAAATTAACAAACCTTTAGCTAGACTTAGCAAGAAAAGAGAGGACCCAAATAAATAAAATTATAAATGAAAAATAAGATATTAAAATGGATACTGCAGGGGCGCCTGGGTGGCTCAGATGGGTAAGCATCCAACTCTTGATTTTGGTTCAGGTCATGATCTCAGCATCATGAGATCAAGCCCTGCATAAGGCTCAGCTGAGTGTGGAGCCTGCTTAAGATTCTCTCTCTCCCTTTCCCTCTGCCCCTAACCCCTATCCCCAACTCCCATATGTGTGCACACATGCTCTCTCTCTAAAAAAAAAAAAAAAAAAAAAAAAAAGCCAGATACCACAGAAATACAAAAAATCATGAGACTATTATGAAAAATTATATGCTAACAACAGCACAACCTACAAAAAATGGATAAATTCCCAGAAACATACACCTAGCTAGACTGAATTATAAAAATATAAGAAACCTGAACAGACCAATTACTAGTAGGCAGATTGAACCAGTAATCAACAATCTCCCAACAAAGAAAAGCCAGGACCAAGTGGCTTCGCTCATGAATTCTACAAAATATTTAAAGAAGAATAAAATGCCAATTCTTCTCAAACTCTCCCAAAAAAAATTAAGAGGAGGGAACATTCCCAAACTCACTTTATGTGGCCAGCATTACGTAGATTCCAAAACAGGTAAGGATACTACAAGGAAAGAAAACTCCAGGCCAATATCCCTGATGAATATAGATGCATAAATGCAAACTGCTGCAGCCACTCTGGAAAACAGTATGGAGGCTCCTCAAAAAGTTAAAGATAGAACTAACCTACCTACAATCCAGCAATCGCATGACTAGGTATTTACCCAAAGAATACAAAAAATACTAATTCAAGGGGTTACATGCACCCTGATGTTTATAGCAGCATTATCTAGAGTAGCTAAATTATGGAAATAGCCCAAGTGTCCATTGATTGATGAATGGATAAAGATGTGATATATATATATATATATATATATATATATGATACGATACACACACACACACACACAATGGAAATAAATCTTGCCATTTGCAAAGACATGGAAGGAGCTACAGAGTATTATGCTAAGCAAAATAAGTCTGAGAAAGACAAATACCACATGATTTCACTTACATGTGGAATTTAAGAAACAAAACAAATGAGCAAAGGGAAAAAGAGAGGCACACCAAGAAACAGACTCTTAACTATAGAGAATAAACTGATGGTTACCAGAGGGGAGGTGAGTGGGGGATGGGTGAAACAGGTGATGGGGATTAAGGAGGGCACTTGTGATGAGCACTGGCTGATGCATGGAAGTGTTGAATCACTATATTGTACACTTGAAATTAATATTATACTGTATGTTAACTGGAATTTTTTAAAAAATCAGTTGTTTTTCTATACACTAACAATGAACTATCTGAAAAAGAAGTAAAGAAAACCATCCCATTTACAATAGCATCAAATACAATAAAATACTTAGAAGTAATTTTAACCAAAAAAGTAAAAGATCTATACACTGAAAACTTTTAAGATATGGCTGAAAAAAATTAAAGACACAAATAAATGGAAAGATATCTTATGTTCATGGATCAGAGAGTTAATATTGTTAAAATGTCTATACTACCCGAAGCCATCTATAGATTCAATGCAATCTCTATCAAAATTCCAATGGCATATTTCACAGAAATAGAAAAAAACAACACTGAAATTTGTATAGAACTGCAAAAAAAACCCCTGAAATACCCAAAGTAATCTTGAGAAAGAACAAAGCAGGAGGCATTACACCTCCTGATTTCAAACTATATTACAAAGCTATAGTAACCAAAACAAAACCAAAACCAAAACAACACAGTGGTACTGGCATAAAAACAGACACATAGACCAATGAAACAGAATCAGAAGCCCAGAAATAAACCAATGCATATAAAGTAACTAATATTTGATAAGGAAGACAAGAATACTCAATGGGCAAAAAGCAGTCTCTTCAATATCGGTGCTGGAAAAACTGGATACGTATATGCAAAAGAATGAAAATAGACCCCTATCTTTGACCACTCACAAAAATTAACTCAAAGTAGATTAAGAACTTATATGTAAGACCTGAAACCTTAAAATTCCTAGATGAAAACATATGACAAAAGCTCTCTGACACTGATTTTAGAAATGATTGTTTAGATATGACACCAAAAGCACAAGCAACAAAAGTAAAAATTAACAAATGGGACTACATCAAACCAAAGAAACTTCTGCAGAGCAAACGAAACATACAACAAAATGAGAAGGCAATCTACCAAGTGGGAGAAAATACATCCAAGCCAAATATCTGTTAAGGGGTAGTAATACCCAAAATACATAACGAACTCATACAACCCAGTAGCAAAAAATAAAATAATCCAATTTAAAAATGGGCAAAAGACCTGAATAACATTTTTCCAAAGAAAATATACTAATGGCCAACAGATACATGAACAGCTGCTCAACATTACTCATCATCAGGAAAATGCAAACCAAAACCAATAAGATGTCACCGCACACCTGTTAGGATGACTATTATTGAAAAGACAAGAGATAATAAGTGTGGTAAGAATGTGGAGAAAAGGGAACCTTGTGCACTACTGGTGGGAATAGGGTAAACTGGTACAGCTACTGTAGTAGACCGTATGGAGATTCCTCAGAAAACTAAAAATAGAACTACCATATGATCCAGGAATTCCACTTCTGGGTATATATCCAAAGGATACTGAATCACTAATCCTAAGAGATATCTGTACTTTTATGTCTATTGCACCATTATTCACAATAGCCAAGACATAGAAACAACTGAAATGTCCACCAATGAATGAATGAATAAAAATGGGGTATATGAATATTATTTAGCCATAAAATAAAAGGAAATCCTATCATTTGTGACATAGCTGGACCTTGAGGCCATTAAGTGAAATAAGTCAGAGAAAGACAAATACTGTCTGATCTCACTTAAATGAGGACTCTCAAGGAGTCAAATTCACAGAAGCAGAGAGTAGAATGATGGTTGCCAGGGACTGGGCAGTGAGAGAAATTATGAGATATTGGTCAAAGCATACAAACTTCCAGAGAAGTTCTGGGAATCTAATATATAGTAGGATGACTTTAGTTAATGATAGTGTATTCATACTTGAAAGTTGCTTGAACTGTGGATCTTAAATGCCACCATAACAACAACAGAAAAGGTAATTATGTGAGGCAAAGGATGTGTTAACTAACCTTACTGTAGTAAACATTTCACAACATATACAGTATCAAATTATCATATTGTACACCTTAGATTTACCCAATGTTGCATGTCAATTATATGCCAATAAAGCTAGTGGGGAAAAAAAAGAACTGTTCCAAACAAAGGAAAAAAAGGAAGTCATGCACATTAGAACTGTGAAAAGTGAGAACTACCTGTATAAAGAACTCAACAGTAAAAAGAAAACCAAAATCAAATTAGAAAATGGGCAAGATATGAACACACATTTCACCAAAGAGAATATACAGATAGCAAATTAGTACCTGAAGATATGTTCAACATCATTAGCCACTGGGAACATTCTAATTAAAACCATTAAGATACATCACTACATCTATTAAAATAGCTAAACTCCTAAATCATGACAATATAAAATGCAGGCAAGGATGTGGAGAAACTGGATCTCTCATACACAGCTAGTGAGAATGTACAATGGTACCAACATTCTGGAAATTAGTTTTTGACAGTTTCTTTAAAAAACTAAAATATACTTACCATACAACCCAGCAACCATAGTCTTAGACATTTATCCCAGAAAAGAAACACACAGAAATGTATATATGAATGTTCAGAGATGTATTTGTAATAGCCAAATGATGGAAACAACCTAACACCCTTCAGTAGGTGAAAGGCATATCAGTGACCACTGCTCAGAAATAAGAAAGAACAACTCCTGACACATGCAACTGTTGCATGGATCTCAAGGGAACTATGCTACATGAGAAAAGCCAACCTCAGAGGTTACGTGTTATGTGATTCCATTTATATAAAACAGTAGTTACCCCTTATCTGCGGGGGATATGTTCCAAGACCCCCGGTAGATGCCTGAAACCAGAGATAGTACCGAACCCCATATATATTGTTTTTTCCTATACACACATACCTATGATCAACTTTAATTTATAAATTAGGCACAGTAAAAGATTAATAACTAAAACAGATAACTATTATTTAGTTAGTATAAAAATAAAAGAGAACCATTATAACCATACTGTAATAAAAGTTATGTAAAATGTAGTCTCTCAAACTACTACTGTACTCACCCTTCTTTTTCTTGTGAAGATGTGAGATGATAAAATGCCTACGTGATGAGGTGAAGTGAGGTGATGACACTGTGACATAGCGTTAGGCTACTACTGACCTCTTGACATGATCAGGAGGACCGTCTCCCTCCAGCTGTTGACCATGAGTAACTGTAACCTGCAGAGAGTGAAACCGCAGATAAGAAGGGTCTACTGTATTCTCAAAATGACAAAATTATAGAACCGGAGAGCAGATTAGTTGCTTACCAGGAGCAGGAATGGGGAGATGGAGAAGGGGACACTGTGGGTGTGGCTATAAAGGTGTAGCACAAAGGATCTTTGCACTGATGGAACGGTTTTGCATCTTGTCTTTGGTGGTGGTTACACAAGTCTACTTGTGATAAAATTGCATAGAATCATACACACACACTCACAGATGAGGGCATGTAAAACTGGTGGGAAATCTAAACAAGACTGTAGGTTGTATCAATGTCCTGGTTTCAATATTGTCCTATAGTTATATAAGATGATGTCATTAGGAGAAATTGGGTAGGGAACACCTGGGACCTCTCTAGTAGTTTTGCAACTTTCTATGATTCTGTAATTATCTCAAAATAAAAAGTTTAAAAAGTACATGATCTGAGTCAGTCATGCCACTTTTAGTAATTTATCTAAGATACACTCTTACATATGTACAAATACATATGTACATAGATGTTTACTGCAACGCTGTTTATGATGGTACAGAATTGTACTCAACCCAGAGATGCTTCCACAGTGTTGGACAGCCACAGTGTGAAACAGTACACAGCCAGTTCAAAGGAAAAAGATATTTACAATATGTTTACTTCAATTTAAAAAAAATTAAGGACAGAAAAAACTGAACAAACATACAATGATTTCCAAGATATACTTTTAGGTGAACAAAGCAAAATGCAGAAGAATGCTAAATATGTTGGGACATCTGGGTGGCTCAGTTGGTTAAGTGCGGCTCAGGTCATGATCCCAGGATCCTAGGATCAAGTCCCGCATCGGGCTCCTTGCTCAGTGGGGAGTCTGCTTTACCCTCTGCCTGCTGCTCCCCCTGCTTGTGCTTTCTCTGACAAATAAATAAGTAAATAAAATCTTTAAAAAAAAAAAAAGAATGCTAAATATGTAAAAGAGAGAGAGATATTTATATATTAGACCATTTAGCTGCAAACTAGCTCTGGAAGGTTCCTGGGAATCTGACACAGTGATCACCTCCTTTTGTATTTTTTTTGAAGCATGTGAATAAACTAGTATTTATTGATCTAAAGATTCCCACAACCACCACCATGGTTTCAATCAGGTCAGCTACCAAAACTCTACCAAATCATTCTCTCGTTTCCTTCCACACATTCACCCCAGTGTTGTTTTTCTCATTTGCTCTTTCTGAAACTTCAAATATTTATGTGAACCATAATTCTAACACAGTGGTCCTTCCTGATGAAACACAGCTTCTAGGAAGTAGTTTATTCCTTACTTTTAAAGAAACCTCTCATGAGCAGCATACCCCCATATATCAGTCAGAATCCGGTCAGGAGACAGGAACCCCATCAGTAATCTTGATAGAGAAAATTTGATTTTCTCTAAAATTGGTTGAAGAAGATTCTAATAGATATAGAAACTAGAGAGAAGTTATTCCTTCTATAGTGGTGGGAGAATAAAAAAGAAAGAACTTCATAAGAGTCACCGCACTCCCCACCCTACCCCAGTGAGTCAGAACTCATTAGAGAGGGCATGGCTCACACAGAAACAGAGACTATCAGTCGTGGAAAGGCGGAGCTGGCCTAGTTGGAGCACCTCATCAGGTGATGGAGTCCCTGGAGGTTGGGGGTGGGTTCCTAAAGTTGGTCTTTAGGAACTGTTCCCTTGAGCAAAGTAGCTTTCAGGAAGGTGTGGGCTGCAGATGATCAATGAAGGCCGTTGAATGGGTGCTCCCAGACCTTCTGCATGCTCATCTGCTGCTGATGGCAGCGAAGTCAAACACAGGACACCAGAAACAGAAAAAGAAACTCTTCTGTTATGGCCTTATGTTGTTCCTCCAGTGACAGCTTAACATCAAGCCTGTGCAGGAGAAACCTGTACAGGGTCCAGTTTCGACATTGCAAAATCAGGCCAAGAAGGGTGGATTTAGAGCTGAGAGACAGTAACTTGTTAACTGGTCCACCTTACCATCTTGAAATATGATTAATTACAGTGCACTGGTGCTATAAACATACAGAAGAAAAATGGGAATACTTACTTCTTATTGGATATTGGTATACCTTTGTTTAGTCTTTCATATATATTTTATTGTGTTTCATTTCTTCCGAGACAATCTCTGTGATAATCCTCACATAGATTTCTTTAAGGTTTTAAAGTGAGGTAGATATCATATATGTGGGAAATGAAGAGTTGGTTTTCCATTCTTAAATCAATCAACATAGATGACATTGATGCAAACACATCTATCTCTGTTCCATTGGTTTTAAGAGCATTAAGTACGGTCTGATTTTTTTTCTCATATGGGACAAGACTAACATTGGCAAACAATGGGCAGAAATCACAAAAACACAAATGTGTTATTTGATAAGTACAGATGTACATTTCACAGGTGTGAATTTGAACTGTCTTGAAAGGTAAGAACATCTATACAGGGAAAGGAACATTTACTAAGGCATGGAGCTATGAAAAAGGATGGCATGTTGAAAGACTGCAAAGCGGTATATGTGGACCTAAGTTTTTGGGACGGAAGCATTTGATGAGGTTGAAAATATAATCTGGCTTCAGGTTTTCAAAGTCAATGACTCTCAAAATAGTGCATCCGTGAATCACATGAGAATCTTGTTAAATATGTGGATTCTTTAGCTTTCTCACACCACAAAAACCCATTCAGTAAATTTGAAATAAACGTCAAGGAATCTGTACTTGAACAATTACACAATTCACCCCCACTTTGGAATGCTAACGCTCCTGGTCCACACACTTTTTGATAAATACTGTATGAAAACATTTTTACTTAATGCTATTGGTCCCCAGGTAGGGCATGCACACTCCACGGAGCATGCAAGATGATTTAGTCGGGTGCAGGAAGAAGACACTAAAATATATATTTGCAGTTAAATTAAGCTTTATTAATAGTTAATATATGAATTGACACAGATGCCTTCACTTGATCTCTATACAGTACAAGGTGAATTGAGGGAAGAAAAAGACCGGACAGTGCAATTCTCATTCCCTCATCCGGCATGGTGTGACAGACAACACTTTATACTTTACAAAATAGAAAAGTGGCATAGAGAGATCTCTGAGAAAAACAAAACAAAATGAACAAACAAAAATACCTTAAAGATAACAGTAATAATGGAAGCAAGTGGGAACAAGAAAATGACAGAGTTGACCTTTCTCTTAAAACTAAATTAGCTCTTTGCCAAATAACAAGGTTAGAAATTGATCAGAAGTCAGATGATCAGAAGTGTGAATGAACAAGAAAGTAATTACTGCTGGGAAAAAACTGCTATGGAAAGAACATTTTAAAAATGGTTATTGGAAAAAAATTTATTTTGTGCTTTTGCAGCTGAAAACATAATACCTATCAAAATGTCCGTATCTTCACAATTTAACAACTTGGAAATAATTTCCTGACCTATTTAAAAATCTCCAAAACCTTAATACAATGTTTTGTTTTTTTCTAAATATTCCAAAGTGCGTTAGTGGGTTTTAGAAAGTTATTTGTCGGGGCACCTAGGTGGCTCACAGTCCGTTGAGCGTCTGCCTTCAGCTCGGGTCATGGTCCCATGGTCTTGGGATCAAGCCCAGCATCAGGTTCCTTGCTCAGCGGGAGGACTGCTTCTCCCTCTCCCTCTGCTTGCCACTCGCCCTGCTTGTGCTCTGTCAAATAAATAAATAAAATCTTTAAAAAAAATGAAAAACTTATTGGTCAAAAATATAGAACTTCCGATTAGTTGCAAGAACAAGTGTTGTTCATCTTCCATAAAATCATTTTTCTCACCAGGGATAAGAAATTTAGGATGCTTTCCCTCTTTACTCCCTGCTCAGGCCTCACTTCCAGGTTTTACTGAGATAGCTTAGTAGTTAAAGCTAATGATGAGATTTTCCAGGTAGTATGTCTTTCCTGCTTCAAGAATACTTACCACTTAACATTACAAATTCCCACTCTACCACAGAATACAAGTCTTTATTTGTTTGAAGCTCTTAAAAGTTCTAATGTGCATTTTCTTCAACTGAGGTTACTTGGGAGATACTCTTTGGATCCTTGCATAGCCTCAAGATAAATGGTCTCAACTGGGAAACAGATTTAGTTGTAGCCATTCTCTAAAGCTTGGAGGTTTGATTTTTTTCCTTTATAAATTCCTCTCTTTACCCTGATATTGAAGAATTCGAGTATCTCCTCCTGCATGTCTAACAAGCATCTCAAACTCAACATTCCCCAAAACTCCTGATTCCCTCAGCTGCTATCATCCCCAAATCTGACCCTTACACAGTTCTTTCCTAGCATAGTAAGCAGGAACTCCATCCCTCCGATTATTTAGGCAAAAGCCAAAACAAAAAACCTGATTGTTGACTCTATTATCACACACCGCACCCAATCCATCTACTTTTAAATTATTTCCAGAATCTATTTGTCACGCCTCCACCAATTACCACATTGGTCCAAGCCCTAATGATTTACCTAAATTACTGAAATATCTAATGAGCTGGTCTCCCAGCTTCTGCCTTTACTCCTCAGTCTATTTTCCAACAGCATTGTGACTCTTGAAACTAAAAGTCACATGAGGTCACTCCTCTGCCCAAAAACTCTCCAGTGGCTTCCCATATGTACAAATGAATAAAAGCCAAGGGCTTTACAACAGTCTACAAAGCCCCACATAATCTTTTCTCCTGCTGCCACTCCGTGCTCACTCTTACTGTTCTTGCTCCCTCAGCTCTACCCAAGGCGCCTCTTTGCCAGTCTTTGAGTCGCAGCTATGATACTACCTTAAGGTTTTTAAACTTCCTGTTCGCTCTCTGGAGTACTTTCTCCCCAGATATTTATGAGGTTGGTTCCCTTACTTCCTCCAAATTGCTGCTCAAATGTCACCCCATATAAAATAGTAAATCTTGCCTCTACCTTATCCCAACACTGTCACTTTATCACTTATTCACGTGTGACAGATTTATTCATCTTCTCATTGTCTACCTCTTCCTACTCAATGAAGGCATGGCGCAATGCTTTGTTCACCCTGAATTCTGGCGACTAAAACAGTTCTTAGTGCCATGAAGTAGACAATAAATATTTGAATGAAATGTCCACCTAGGTGTCTTTCATGCCCTTGATGTTACATGGAACCTATATAGCAAGAACCCTTTCAAACCGTGTAACTGTCCTCTAGTATTTACGAATTAAGTCTGTTTCCTTTTTTCTTCACTTATTCACGTTAAATATCCTAAACTTTTCTTTAAGGTGTTTTCATTTTTACTACAATCTCCAGGTCTTTGGGTTTTGCTTTTCTAGAGAGAACTACTACTGCACAAATTCCAGGCCACTAATTTGGTCCTCAAGATGGCCATTTCCCACTTTTACTACATTTTAATGTGTTGGGCTTTTAATTTACAGAAAGTTTACTTCACACTGTGAATTTCCTCATGTGCTTTTTCAAAATTAAAGTTGTCATCCATCTCTACCAGCAATTCTTTTTCACCACCACCCACTTCTGAGGTTTTTTTTGTTGTTTGTTTTTTAGGCTTCTCTAGACTATTTTCCTTTGTCGGCTCATTCACCCTTTGGCACAAGTCAAACTGTGGGACAGTCTGAGAGGCAATAAACCCACGAGCAATACAAACAAGCCAGTTACCTCTGCTTCTGTGGGCTGAGGATGTGTTAACCAGCAAGCTGCCAGGACCCAAACAAACAGGAACTGAGAGCCCACCATGCAGTAGCCCAGCAGGTACTCTGAAGCTAGTCTTCCTAGTACCACACATGTGGACTGCACTCTTTTCCTCTAATTCCATGAATCGAGAGTGAGGTGCTCATATTCAAGCCACCTCCCTAGAACCCTGTTTAAGATGAAAGGTGCAACCCAGTTTAAATGTGGGTGGAAGGGATAAGTACAGGGTATGACAGGATAAAGACACAAACTAGAGAAGAAACAGTAATAGGGCAAAACTGATGATAGTGGGGGGGAGGTTGTAGGAGAACACATATGAATAGACAAGTCCTTGATGGATGACAGGACATTTAAATCACTGTAATAGGAGGAAAGAAAGATTATTATATGCACACGTTTTTGAGATACAGTATTGAGAAGTCCATGGCTTGTTTCCTCCATCAAGAATACGTAAGGTCACTTCTGGGTGAAGACAATGACGTACGATCAGAGCTCCATCACACTTAACAATTGGTAGGGGAGTGAGAAAAAAGGAAAAACAGTAAACCATCAGCCACCAAACAAGAAAAGACACATACCACCTCATGTTAACAAGGAAACCAAAGAAAGAAACAGATTCAGGTAAGATTTAGATTAGGCTCAAAATAACATCTAACCCACCTCACTGTAGGAAAAGAAAGCTGACAACATTCCAAGAATTCTCAACCACAATCTAGAACAAAACAAACTGAGAATAAGAAGATGCCCATAGAAAAGTCAATGAAAAAACCCTTTACAACCTCCAGTACTTCCAGGTATTCCTTTTTTCCAGTACCCTGTAGCCACTTTGGGAACCATTCATGGTGTTCTCCCTCAGAAATGAGATGTACATACAACTAGGAGTTTGGGCACGTTATGGACCCTCAGAACAGAGTGGTGCTCAGGTCTTCCAAAAAAAGAACTTTATCCACTCCATTAACATTACACTACAGAAGAGGCAAAGAATACAAGAACTAGCCTGATGTGGGAGCAAATTGGGGAAAGTAAGACTCAGAGAAGGTAGAAAGGCTGTCAGAGAGGACTTAGTACAATAAAAGCCCTCATAATCTGTGCTAATGGAACATGCACATAATTAAAAAAAAAAAAGTTAGAGGAGGGCATTGAAATGATCTATACCCTTAAAAAAAAATCCTGAAATATCTAAATGTACATTCACTGATCTCTTGATACAAAGCCAATGATTTTGAGCATGGGTCCTTAAAGTTCATGCTATCCATTTACAATTTTCTTGTTGCCATCGACCTGAGTCATAGCCTGTGGCTCTCTTCCCTGCCAGCCCTATTCTTGTCGTTACTTCAACACTCACATGAGTAACCACGGTCTCAGATCTTTGACTCCAAAGAGCTCTTCTATCTCAGTCACTTCCAAGTTCTTGACTTTCCCTCATCAATACCCTATCACCTCTGAAATCTTGATTTCATATATCCCATCCTCTCTTCTCTTTCAGACTTACTTTTAGCTTCATTTCACTGAAGATTTCAGTTCATGGATCAGCCCCACTTTCATACAATCCACCACCTCCTTTATATTGTTTATTCCTTGAAGAGCTAAGATTCCATATCCTGGTACTATAAATCATCACTTGTGAGTATCTTCACCTCCCCGGCCTGCTTTTACTTCCATCAAAAGTTGAAAATCTATTTTTCTCTACACCTGCAGTCAAGCCACTAAATGCTGCTGGAGAAATTTCATACCACAGGTTTGCCTAGTTTCACTTAAATTTATGTATAAACCCCCAAAAGATACATCACTGCCCAAATCCTACTACTTTTTTTCCCACTGAGCTGGAGTTCCCATATAATTTCTTCTTTCTCTTCAAATTCCTACATCAACTACATTAATGCCCCCCAGTTTATTTCATCATCAGTAACCCTTACACTTCCTTTTTGTACTCAATGGTGTATAATGAAATAAAAACACATAACTAAGAATACAAATACTTTAAAACTGTTTTACAGTCAAAATGCCATAAACATTAGTGATGCCCAATAGGGCTAAAATAATCGAATAAGCCATGAGAAAGCTCATTTGATCTTCCCCAACCATTACACACACCAACTTGATAAAATTTCAAACTATTCCATTTTAAAGAAAAACATATATTATTTAACAATTTTAAAAAGAGAAATTGATGCCATTACCATATTTACATTTTTAACATGGTAAACTCCATGAATGCAGTTCTTCTTTGAGTGTAAATTACCATATTTTATCACAGTGAATGTTGTGTAACTCAATGGGTTTCCATTTGGAAATTTTTGGTAAATCAAGTACAGTCCAAAAAAATATTCAAGTGTGATTAACCAAATCTCTGATTTCTTCTTTCTTATATAGCCTGAGCCCTATTTACATTAGTTGTGTAGTATAAATCAACATTCTCTGGATGATGAATTATAAACTATAATTCTGTGACAAAGTACCTACAAATAATTATGACTCAACAATACATCCTTCTCTAGAGCTACTTTTTATGTTAAACACCTGATCATTACACGATTAAATAAAAATGGAAAGTGTTTTAGAAAATGAGAGGAAAAAAAGCTTATTTGGCAATGTGCTGTTATATACTAGCACCTCTGAGCCTTGAAAAAAATCCAACAGCATCTACAACTCTTGCTATATCTATTTTAGTTATGTGAATGCTCATCTGCCTAAGAGCAGATGATCACATGAACAGAAGAGCAGGATAAAACATATTTAGTGGGCACTTATGAACTGAATGGAAATTAAGTTTGAATAGGGCCCATTAAATTCTTCATTAAAGAAATTTCATTGCAAAAGAGTCACACATTATCACTGGCACAACCAATAGGATGATGCTGTTAATGGTTTGATTATATGCAGAGTACAGTTTGTTTTCAAACTATAAAATGTTAAAATCAGGGTACTCAAACTGTAAAGATGATTAATTCTATTAAAACAATAAAGGAGATAGTAAATTGGACCATAAGCAAACTAAGCTCAATAGAGCATGTGGCTTGGTACTTTTAGGAAGAACTATGATTCTCTACGTTATCTAACTCATTAACAGAAGACTATAAATGTACTTAACTCATTAGTTTTCAAAGTGAAAACTCACATTGCATTTATTTTCAAAACAGAAATACTATGCCTGAAAAATCTCATAAATCCTTTTATGGAAAGACGGTCAACATCCATATCCTACCCCATAATACAGTTTCCGTATTCTTGGTTGAGTGTGATTTTTTGGCTGGAGGGATGAAGAGCAGGGTAGAAGTGGGGTGGGCATGTCCCCAAGACTGTTGAAGTAAAGTACTACAAAATGTTTTATTTACAATTAAACTTTAAATTTAAAAATCCACTGAAATGGAGTAAGAATCACCGAACATTTTATCAGATCACATGGCCCAAATTTAAGCTCCATTCAAGAACCACTTTGCTTGAGAAATAATACAAATTGGTGGCTAAACAATCATTTATAGTGCCTACACCATGTAAATGAACTACATTATATATAAAGCACTATAATCAAACTTGGAGGTTAAGTAACTTTTAGTAAACTTAAACTGGATAGAAAGGGAATTCAGTAGCAAACAAAATTCTCAGATACATCATTTACTTAAAATTGACATAGCAGCCCCCACTTTTTGAATTTTGGCAATAAAATTTCATTAGCTTTACTCATTTAAATGGCATACATTTATAACTCCCAAGATACTCTAATAAACACTACCTAAAATAATACATATAAGCCCAAACAGATCAATGACCTGGAAGTATTATTGCCTATTATGCATTTACTAAATTCTTTATACACCTATTTATACATTTTCAATTTTTCCTTAGTTATTCCAACATATTAATATAGAAACCATGCTGGCACCACAATACAGCCAAATGTGGCAATGGATAGGCCAGAATATATAGGACACAGCATTTCAAAATTCCTAATCCAGTTCTTAATTTAAGTCAAATTCAGTCATTTGTCCTTTTATAGTTAATTTACTATGGTTAGGGTAACCAATTGACTATCAAATCCAAGTGAATAAAAATTCAGTCAAGTAATATTAAGGTGCATGTAATTAAATTTATTTTCATGTTTTAATTTTGATTAGCTTTTATAATATACTGCTGGTCTCAAAAACTAATTAGTTCAACAACTAAGACTCAGATAATCGTTATCTGACAAAGTGGCACTTTATTTCTGGCCACATATGTATATCCTATCATCATTTCTATTGTTAATACCAATAAAATGGAATTGTTATATAGTAAGAAATATGTCAACTAAATATGCCCTCCCCACCCTCCAAAAAAAATGTATCGCTTTAACTTTGTTAGGAGTCACAAAAATTTTTATTTAGGAAAAATATTTCCTTCAATGTTTGATAATGAATTTTATTTAAATGAATAATTTACTTTTACTTTTCTGTGCAGACCAATTAAAAAGTATGCCTCTTCCCTTTCATAAGCAAACTCTAATTCTGCATGGCAGATAAGAAATTAATACTTTACTTTCTTCTACCTTAAAAACTAATTATGAAATTTTCCTCATTATGAACTAGTTATTTCTGTATGGATTGTTGCCATGCTGCTGTTAAAAAAAAGTTAGTAAAAGATATGGACACATGGGAAACAAATCATAAACTGTAATACTAGTTTATAATGAAATATATTAAACATTGTTTAAATATTAAACAGCAAAATACTCCTATATTAAATAAATAAGACTTGAATTTGTCATGTGGAACTGTAGACCAATACCATCAATAAGGGGGATGGTCTAGTGTAAAAGGTGGTCATCAAAAGAAAAAAAAAAGCAGGAAAGGAAAGAAAAGAAAAAAGAAAAAAGAAAAAGGAGAGGAGAGATGAGGAAAGGGGATGAGGAGGAAACATTTAATACTGGCACTGTTTTCAACAACAAATTGAATCAGTGATTCTCAATCCTTTCTGAACATGAGATTACCTAAAGAACTTTTTTAAAATACTGATGATCAGGTCTCAGCCCAAATTAAATCAGAATCAGGAATCAGGCAATAGTATATTTAAAAGGTCCCCCAAATGATTGTAATGTGCAGTCAGGGTTGAGAGTTACTGACTGAAACCAACAAGCTTCTTAATGTACCTGACTCAGAAGAGGGTCCTATAAAGAAAGAAATGGAATTTTCTTTTACCAGTGGGACAAGACAAGGGTGTCTCCAGTTAACAGTAACTTCCGGGTAAGTCAAGTTTATTAATGCATACCTCATTTCCGTTAAAATATCTATGTATACCTCTTCATTCCCTGTAATTCTGTATTTTCAAACTCTAAGACCTAGTCAAAGAGTACTTTTTGTAATAAATCTGTCACACTGAAAATTCATTCATGCATATAAATTATTTACTGAACGCCTACTATGTGCAAGGCACAGTGATAGGTGCTGCTGTAGGACTTGGGAGTCATGAGATAATGATTGGCTGAAAAAAATTTGTTTTTGGAATTAATGGCTATTAAATTAATTACATGGACCTAAATAAGGGACCGAACTACTGAAAAAAGAAAAAGAAAATAAGTACATACTAAGGGTCTGATTTTAAAATACATAGCACAGCATATTTGTACTTTTCCTAATGTTCCTTTACAGTATTTCCAGAAGCCTTTGAATATACATAAGGCAAATTCAAGATAGAAAAATAAACCCTGTTTAAAGTAGATGTTCCCAATTTTAACCACACTCTGTATCAAGTAAATTTCTTATATGACATAAGTATAAATACTAAAAATCTTTATAGAAAGGTAGTTCTTGTCCACTTGTAGTAGTCTTAACAAGTAATCTTACATTAAAATATCACAGATTCTAGTCCTCGACGATTTCATCATGGAGAAAGTTTATACAATACATAATTTATTTTGAAGACAGTTTATATGCTGAGAAATTTTAAAGTGAACAAATCTGAGTTCTCTTTTGTTTTCAAGAAGAGAGGATGCAAAGAATGGAAGGGGGTAGAATCTGTTCAAACCTTATAAATATCCTACAATCTAATAATTTAAAATGCTGACTGCTTTTCTTAAGAACCTAGTGAATTCCATACGAATAAATACTTTTCCTATTCACTACTGGTATGGACTTTTGTGATTAAAAATAAATAGTAAGTGCTTCTCATTTTTATGATAGCATTAAATTTCAAAATGAGGCTAGGTAATGTCAGCATAACATAAGGAGGAGCTAAATGTTTACCAAAAAAAAAAAAAAAAAAAAAAGCTGACCTAAGAAAAATCACTTGGTGGGGGGGGGATAGAGAAAAAAATGACACAAGATGAAAGATCAGCAACGATCCTAATGGCAAAAACTCTTTAGGGGAGTAGAGGTTCCAAGTTGCTTTTAAGTAATAAAAGGTGAAATCAAGACTCAAGGAAAATGCTCATTCATTTGTACCTTGGATGCAACACTCTAAAGTAGAGAAGTAGTAAAATATTTTACTAAGTTAAAATATAGGTTTTATATTTTATACGATATTGAACACGCACATAAAAATACCAGTGTTTTTATCTTGTTTCTTTTCAGACACTTAATTAAGCAAATGTGTTCTTTGGTGTCTGGGGGAATTTATCAATATTTAGGGATAATGGAAGATAAGAATTCCAAGATCAACATGCCTAGAAATAGAAGTCTCAAAATCCTACGCCATACATATAAAGTAAGAATCAAAGGTGAACTTATGAGAAAAAATAAGAAAGTTAAAGTTACATTGCAGTAGGACTAATATATTTCCTTCCCCCAAACATACTCTGGCTCCCAAAATAAAAAGTACTATAGCCTAACAGGTTTTTAATCTGTGTTTTGAGATTTTTCAAGTGGAAAGATAGCACAGATAGAAATATCATTCTAAGTTTTAAAATCACCAAAGTCAGTGAGAAGAATGTACATTCATTAAATGTATTCATTCATTTTAAGTAAAGAAGTCTTGAAAAGGCTGAACAGTTCAACCAAAGCTGAAGAATTGTTCTTGATTTTTCATTTTTCTTTTTTAAATAAAGAATAGGTACAGTATACATACAGTTGACATTCTGATTCATTCAAAATAGTCACATCCCTTTGCTAGTTTTGGAAGTTCCAGAGACTAAAATTTAATATCATTCATAACATAGTATTTTCAATAAAAGGAATTATAGAGCACTGAAAAATCAGAAGATGGCCTAGAGAGGCTTTTAACCTCTAAATATACACACATTTATAACCTGTATTTATTTTCTAAAGAAACAAATTTTAAGTAATGCTAATTTAACCAATGGAGAAAAAACTTCTATCAAAATATACAATTTCCATTACAGACTAGAAGGCTAATATTAAAAAAATAGTTGTAAGCCAAAAAGTTTGCTTATATGGATGACAAGCATCATCCCTTTGAAGCATAAAGCATCAAATAAGGTCTTATAAAAGATCGATCTGTGACCTTCTTCATTTGTAAGTTCTTGATAAATTCATAAAGCTTGAGTCTCAGTCTTTAGGTCAAGGTATATCCATGCTTCTTAATCCAGATCTCCAGAAAAAAGGGAAACCAAGTAAAATTCAGAATCTCAAGTGGGATTTATGCTTTACCATGTACCTGAAAAATAATATTATAATAGGTTATAATGATTACAGGAATTGTAGGATTTTTAGAGTATTACATGTAAAAATAAATTAACATTTTAACTTAAAATTCAAAAATGTACAGGGTGTTTTGTTTTCTAAAAAACTGGAAACCTGATACTGTACTTTGGAAATACAGAATAAGAACTTCTGAAGCCAGAAAAAACATTCCTCTTATTAAATTCTTTAATCTCAGAGCTTCTGGCTAGAATAATAAATGTTTCTCTTTAATATATTATCAGTTATAATCACTGGGTTACCTCAGTCACCTCTGACTTTGGAAAACCCTTAATATTCAGCAAGAGACTTACACCAAGAAAGTGACAGATTTTAAAGAGCACCTCAACGAGAATAAATTTAGTGGTATTATGATCATATGCTGTTCTTAAATTTTCCAATTATAAAACTGATGTTACTGTAAAAAGGCTTTAAGAATCCTATTTACAAAAGTAATTAAAATAAATTCAAAAACTGAATTCCTTTCACAAGTTACCCATAACAAATCCAGTCAGTGACCTTTTGATGCAAACAAAACAAAACAAAACAAAACACTATAGGGATCACTTAATCCAAGCCCCCTGGACAGACAAAAAACAAGGTTCAGAAAGGTCACAGTTCATTAGAGCCAGATCACAAAATCAGAATTAAAATCTAGGCCTAGGTCTTCCGACCCAGAGTTTACTGTTCTTTCTATCCAGGTATACAGTCTTTCTCCATCTGTTTCTAAGATCAATGTAACAAAGACATTTGTTAATTATCTACTGGATCATCAAATCAGACAATGTTCGAAAAGGGGAATTGGGGGATATGTTCACAACTTTAATGAACTTAAAATCTAACTGAGGAGAAAGGAAAATTACTACAATAAAGCAGAAGTAAGTGCATTTTAGGATCAGAATTACCTATCCAATGTTTCCCAGAACCGTAAGAAAACTGGTCTATCCAAATGACGTTTGTGATAGCTGAGTTCTAATACTGTTACATCCCATTTCTGAACGTTTGGATCTAGACGAACTTCATCATATTTGAGATGGAAGGCTTTAACTATATGGGGGGAAATAATATTTTTTATTCAAACTGCAATCAAAATTATAAAAATATTTTACAAAAGAATAAAAATATCCAATATAGACATTAACCAAAAAACTAAACCAAACAAAAAACTTTAAAAAAATCAAACTTTCTTCAACAAATGAAGCTACATTATAACCAAAGTGATCTTTGAAATAGATGCTAATAAGCACCGTGGTATCCTCAAAAACATTCAACTCAACAAATACCTACTGAGGGTTTATACATGGCAGCCACTGGAACTGAAATGAAGAATAAGGTAAGATAAAACGCGTATGTTCTGGGTGAAGGATAAGAAGAAGAAACACCTGTTCAAATACAGTATGATAAAGGTGTAGTACATCACAGAAACATAAGAGTACTACCTCACCCAGACCAAGGAATTCAGAAAAGGCTTACATAGGTAATGACCTCTAATCTAAGATCTAAAGCTTGAGTAAGAATTAGGCAAACACAGAACAAAAGTGATCCAATTAGCCAAGAACATGCTCAAAGAGAAAACAGTTGCATCTAGGAACTAAAGAACTTTAGTGGAACTGCATCATACAAAGTAATGTAAAAAATGGGTAAAAGGTTAAGACCACAGATTCAGAACAATGTTGGACATGTAGGCCATATTAAGGGGTTTGGACTTTTATCTAAGAGATAGGGAGAATCACTGCAAAATGTTTAGCAGTGACTACTGATACAATTTAGTAATCTAGAGAAGAGATTTGCTCAACTTGGGAGAAGATATATGCCTGGCAAGAAAAAGATTCAAGAAATAATTAGGGAGTAAGAACTAATGGAACTTGGTAAGAAATGATGAAAAGGGAAAAAGAAAAATTTGGAAAGCCTCATGAGAAGGTTACCTAGAAGTAGATAATTAAATGATATAAAAAGTGAGTCTAGCAAAGATCCATAAGAGGATTTCAGCCAGACGGAACAGCTGGTAAAAAGGTTCTGAAATGAAAGCAAGCTTGGCACATTCTATAAACAAGTATAACTTCTTTTGTAGGCAATGTCCTATAAGTAGAATTTGGCTATGGTAAAAAATATCAATTTATTCCCATATGATAGTAAGCGACTAGAAAGTTTAGAGTAAGAAGGTGAAATTATCCGGTTTTCATTTTTAACAGTTAATTCTGGGTGTTGGGCAAATAAAAGACTCTAGGGCAAAATCTCCTAAGTACAGTATATTGCAAAAGGTTAACAAATGGACCATAAAGTATTACTTTCAAATTTTCTCTCTCCCTGATAACCCAGTTGAATCAACCTGGCTAGTTCATTTTGCAATCAATTTACCATCTGTGAAGTTTCTGTTCTCACATGTACACATGTAAGATGTTTAGCTTTTCTTTCAATTTACTTTTTTTCTAACATATAATTGTTACTATCATTATCATCTAGTATTAGAGGTCTCTAAAGAGAAAAATTAATAACTTTGTTAATTTTTTTGATAACTACTTTATGGACTGCTTGTTCCATACTGCTGGCTGGCCTACTGGCTTTCAATGTTAAGACTGAATCGAACGAAGTGTAATTCTTTTTTTTTTTTAAGAGTTTATTTATTTATTTGACAGAGAGAGTAAGAGAGATCACAAGTAGGCAGAGTGGCAGGTAGAGGGAGAGGAAGAAGCAGACTCCCCTCTGAGCAGAGAGGTCAATGCAGGGCTCAATCCCAGGAACCCAGGATCACGACCTGAGCTAAAGGCAGACGCTTAACTGACTGAGCCACCCAGGCACCCCCAAAGTATAATTCTTGATGGAAATCCAAAATGAATCATTTGTGCCCACAAAAAGAAACATATAAACATTACTTCAGAATTATTATGCTTTTATATAATTAAAGGTCCTCTCATCAGCCACATTATTCATTTTGAATTTAATTCAATTTAATAAATTTAAACTGAATCATTAGAAGGGCTATATATTATAGCTTCAGAAAACCCATTTTCAAAATATTTATCTGTATAAAAAATTTTAATTTTTAAAAATTTTTAAATTGAAGTCAACATTTCAGTACTTCCTATTTTCCTTACTACGTTTCACTTTTCTAATTTTCTCAATGTGATGTGCTTTAAATCATTCTTTTAAAAAGTATGTATCTATTTATCTAACTATCTATTTAGAGAAAGGGTGGAAGGGCAGAGGGAGAGAGAGAATCTCAAGCAGACTCCCTGCTGAGTGATGAGCCCGATGCAGAGCTCAACCTCATTGACTCTGAGATCATGACCTGAGCCGAAATCCAGAGTCAGATGCTCAATGAACAGACTGAGCCACCCATGTGCCCCTAAATCATTCTTTTTTTGAAGATTTTATTTATTTGAGAGAGAGAGCACGAGCGCACAAGCCGGGGAGAAGGCAGAGGGACAGGGACAAGTAGACTCCCCGCTGACCAAGGAGCTCAATGCAGGGCTCAATCTTGGGACTCTGGGAAAATGACCTGAGCCAAACACAGACCCTTAACCGACTGAACCACCCAGGTACCCCTCATTCTGAAAAATATATTAGTTATATTTTTAAAAAATGATTTATCTAAAGCTATAAAAGCCTACAGTCCCCAACTCCTTAATTTCAATTTAGTTTATATAGTACTTATTTTTCCATCAGAATAGACAACTTTTAAAATTTAAGGTGAAACATGAGGGGCACCTAGGTGGCTCAGTCAGTTAAGCGGCTGCCTTCGGTCCAGGTCATGATTCCAGGATCCTGGGATTGAGCCCCACGTCGGGCTCCCTGCTGAGCGGGGAGCCTGCTTCTCCCTCAACCTCTATCTGCCGCTCCCCCTGCTTGTACTCTCTAATAAAAAATAAAAAATCTTAAAAAAAAAAAAGGTAAAACGTGAGAGTCCAAAAAGTTTAAATCACAAATGAGAAAGCATAAGGTTTCTCTAATCATACAAGGTATTTTATTAGCATGAAGGAATGGTGGCAAGCAAACTTACACCAAGACATTACTATAAAACATCTTTCTTATTCAAAAAAAGACTTTTAGTTTTTAATCCTTAGCAAAAAATAGAACAAACGAACTTCTTTTATAAGAAAGCCAGTCATCTATCTGGTAGCACAATGAATACTAAAGGAAAATACTTCACACGATTCAGAACTGTTCATTTTTTGCAAACTGCATGAATCTCGTCGACATATTTTACAGGAACAAAGAAGTAAAAAAAAAAAAGACAACGCTCTTGAATAATATTTAGTAGGTACAATGATGGCATGTCAGATGACAAAGGGGCAACATAATATAGATACTCATGAAAAAATTTTCTCATTGGTAACTAACATTTTTATACAAATCAATACTTAATATCTTCTCTAAAATTCTGTGTTCTACTATGCAATATGAAGAAAATGTAAGTTTTTACCAGGGCCCATACAGATGCTCAGTTTTCTCCCATGCTTTATAGATGTTACTATTTTCTATGTGTGTTATGGGGGAATGGGTGAAAACCTAGAAAAGGCAGAGTAAAAAGCAAGGAGATATACTAAGAGCTAAAAGGCAATATATTCCTAAATTTCTGGCTTAGGAAAATTACAAAAGAAACTGAGAAAAAGAAACAGTCTGAGAATGAGGGAGAGTACAAGACAATTCCATTTGGAACAGGTTGAGTCTGATGTACCAACAGGACTCTCAGAGGAGTTCTCTCGTAATTAGTGAGATATATAGACCCAGAATATAAAGCTAGAGATTTAACAGAAAAAGGGGAGGGTTATAGATGGTAATTGAAAGCTACCAGATCTCTTTGAGAGAGTTATCTATAATAAAGGAGAAGAGAAACTAGACATAAACAGGTAGCTGAAAGCCAGACAAAAAGTAGCTAGAGAATCTGAGAAAGAGTAACAAGCCCTTGGAAAAGAACATTTTAAAAAGGAAGAAATGAATGAAGAGAATCAAATTTTGATAAGGAGGTCAAAAGTATCTAATATTTGAGTCACTGGTAAGTTTGGTGAGAATAGTTTAGTGAAGAGCAAGAGAGCCAAACAGCGAATTGAGAACTGAATAGAAAATGAGTTAGTAGAGACAATTCAAAAGAGGAGCTAGAGTTGAGGTCAAGAGAAAGAGTTTTAAGATGGAAGCAGCAAGAAGAGTACTTTCATTTTAAATGCTGATAGAAGCAAGAGCTTAAAGAAGGAAGACTGAAAAGAAATAATTTATGGAAGAAAATCATAACTGGTAACTGTATAAAAAAGTCCTTCTTATCTAAATTTCAGAAGACTAACAATCTGAACAAAAAAATTACAACATCATTACATTCTGAATGAAATTTAGGCAGCATTTACATCTTGAAGACATTATAATAATTTTTTTTTTTTGCAACACTATTCAAAAAGGCAAGCAAGTAGGTGAAACATTCATGTTCACAGACATTTTACTTTCATTAAAATTCCCACTCTCTGTATCTTTAACTTTCTAGTTATCAACCCTGTGCATTATTCAAGTTTCAGAAATAACATAAAAATCTATCACAATATTAGTAATATTAGAATCATTGTCTAAAATGAATGAAAGTAGAGAATAAAGGATTGAAACTTCCAAGCTTGGGCAGTTTCCATCTTGGAAGAATGGTGGTAAACCACTAACAAAGCTGAGGTTGCTTTAAAAAAAAAAAAAAAGGCTGGATTTTACAGTAGCACAATCTACATTCATAATAACTGAAGTTGTCATTTCTAATAAACATACTTGTTTCATAAGAATGTTTTTTAAAAAACAATTTTACTACGGTTACTAACTTAATTGGGTACTCGAATTAAATAATTGGAATATCTCTACTGCAAAAACCAGAGTAAATTAATCTACGTTTAGTGTATCTAACTGTATCAATATACCAAAAGATCTAAGCCACATGAAATGTTCATTTAACAGATATCTACTGAATGCTTCCCCTATGCCAGGCACTCTTCTGTGATGACAATTCAAGGGTGAACAAGGCAGAAAAGGCTCCTTCCACCAAGGAACTTGGCCTTATAGCCAGGGAAGACTTACAGTAAAGGTGTAAATAAGAGAATATCAAACAACAGTAAGTACTATCATGAACATAAAAGAGCTTAAAGAGTTACTGGAAGGAAGTAATGGCTATTTCCAGGCTGGCCAGAGAAGGATTCTCTGAAGAAGAGAATACTTGAACTTAGACTTGAATGAAAAGAAAAAGCCAAACATGCTACAATCATTCTAGACAATGGAAATAGCTGGTAAAAGTCACATGGTACTTTAAGTCCTAACTGCACATTACTGTTCAGCGGAAGTCAACCCATTTAAAAACTGGCCATCAATTTTAATAAAAATCTGTGGATGTGCAATAATATTAATGCTTCTTAAGTGACCTAATGTAGGGAATGGGAGATAATTCACTTTTAGATATAAGTACACAAAAAATATTAATGTTCAAAAAAAGACTTTAAAAATATTTCACAGGTGCTTAAAAATTAGCATATGTTAATGGAATCCTTTGATATACACATCATATATGAAGAGCCATAGATGGCTTTCTCTTAAATAAAGCAAGACCATTTCTATATTGGATAAGCAGTAAAAAATAAAGAGAATCTTACTTTTAGCAAATATGTCAACTGGTGATCCATCAGGCAAAAGCCATGGCCAACCTTTGAACTGCCATGCAGGACCTTGCACAAAAACTGCTACAACCCGATCCCTATAAACAGAAAAGGGGCAGGGTTAGAGCTCCAGGGTTGAGAAAATACTTTAAATATGAACTTTGATTACTATAAATCCTTAAGGAAAGGACTCAATTGCTCATGTGATATAATCTACTGTCAACAAATCTGTGAGGCAAATTACATAACTCTGTTATAATGTTATCATTAGAGCATACTAATGATTGCTACACTTCCCATGCATCTGTTTTTGCACCCAAGCCTTTTAAACATAATTACACACACAATCCTTATACACAATCTTTTTAACCTTTAATCTGCCCTTCTCCTAGAATAAGGGTCCACTTTTCCAATGCGATAGGAAACAAGACTTGATATATTAATTGAAAAAGTTGGTTTTAAAAGAAAATCATCTAAAATTCAAATACATCTTAAATGCTTTACTCTTATTAAAAACATTATAAATTATAGTAACTCACCAATCATTTTATAAAGCCCCAAGGCCTTATTTTTGAGTTCTGATTATTTGGGAAGTAATCTTGAGTAGAAAAACCATCAAACTTTAATTTTTCCAATTGTTTACACTTCACTCACCCTAAATTCTATTAGCATTTTCTTTTCTTTTCTAAGTAGGCCCCATGCCCAACATGGAGCCCAACCTGGGATTTGAACTCACAACTCTGAGATCAAGACCCAAGCCGAGATAAAGAGTCAGACACTTAACTGACTGAGCCACCCAGGCACCCCATTAGTGTTTTTTAAAGCAACTTGTCAGGGCACCTGTGTGGCTCAGTCATTGAGCATCTGCCTTCAGCTCGGGTCATGGTCCTAGGGTCCTGGAATTGAGCCCCACATTGGGCTCCCTGCTTGGCGGGAGGCCTGCCTCTCCCTCTCCCACTCCCCTGCTGTGTTCCCTCTCTCTCTGTGTCTCTCTCTGCCAAATAAATAAATAAAATCTTAAAAAAAATAAAATAAAAAATAAAGCAACTTGTCTTTCCAACCATTCAACTTTGTTTTCCTAAAAAGAACAAATCTTTCTCTATGCCCTCATATTTTTCATTAGTTCACAAAGTATTTAATTAAATTGAGAAATTATAAGTACAAAGGCCATAAACAGTTTAAGTCTAGGACTAAAGTGGGAACAAAACCATAATATAAACAATAATAGTTAACATTAATTAAGATGTACTATGAGCATTCACTCTGTGCCAGTGCTGTTCTAAGCACCTTACACTGTACATATGTTAACACACTGAATCTTCCAAACAATTCAACGAGGTGAGTACTATTATTACCCTCATTTTACAGATGAGGAAATAGAAGTGTATGGTTAGTCCATTAGTCAGAACAGAAATGGAGGGAAGAAGAGGAGTGAGAAGGAGAAAGGGAGGCAATGATTACTCCTGTGCACTGGTTACGCTACTGTTCCTATGGGAGGACTGATAAATCCTGAGAACAGCCATCTCAGTACTATAATGGAAATAGTTTTAACCTTGCAATTCCCTGAAATGGTCTTAGGAATGCCCCGAGGTTCGCAGATCATACTCTGATAACCACTGCATTAGATGAAGACTATATAGCCAACAGAGCATTAAACCAGGGTTATCTTCTATTCAAGTAAAAGACCTACAGCAACAATTCAAGTTACTGTGAAAAACCACAGCTTAAAATGCTTAATCTACTAAAAAATCTCTAAGGCTAACATTAAATCTTAAATAAAAAATTTCCTCCTTGCATAGGATATATGTCCCATAGTGCCAAAACTATGTTTGGTAACGGAGCACACTATTAAATGGTCTCTTCATTTGATGACATAGCTTGTGCCATACAATAGCTGAAAGCCCAAGGTACCTGCCAAACTAAAGGAAATCTGGAGAGACATCACCTAGATCCTACTGGGTTTCACAGGGTTAAGAGGTAAGCAGGATAATATAAATACTACTCTCTGTGAATTCTTAAAAGGACAATTAACAGAGAAAGAAAGAAAAAAAGGTAAGGAAAATATTATTCCTAGGTTATGACATCAATGACTAGGGACCTAGCTAATATATACAAGCAATGTTTTGTAGCACGGTGACAGCACCTGTATATACTGTCTTTTTTCTGCAACTAACTACAAACATATAAAACAAATGGTGTAATTTTCCTTCTTCCTACAATTTTTAAACTTGGTATCTGAAATTCTCATCTTATTTCATATAATAAATTTTTAACATACTTGTATTCTCAATGCCCTGACTTCCTAATGTGGGAAGACGAATGAGTACTTCAAAGGTAAACCAGGTAATTCATCAATGTGTTGTATTCTCTATGTGACAGAGATGCACTCTCAGACTCTATTTTTATTCCAGTTTAGATTAATAAAATAATTTAAGATAATTCATGAATCTGAGTTTATAGGCACTTTGTTATAAATAGCTTAATATTTTATTAAAGGACACTTTAATGTAATTAGAGAGTTAAACCAAAGGAGTAATGTTATTCTTTTTTTTTTTAAGATTTTATTCATTTATTTATTTGAGAGAACGAGAATGAGAGAGAGAGAGAGAGAACATGTGAGAGGGGGGAGGGTCAGAGGGAGAAGCAGACTTCCTGCCGAGCAGGGAGCCCGATGTGGGACTCGATCCCGGGACTCCAGGATCATGACCCGAGCCGAAGGCAGTTGCTTGACCAACTGAGCCACCCAGGTGCCCCATGTTATTCTTTTTATTAAATTATTCCCTACAATAAAAGTAACAATTCTTTATCATTTCTTACCCAAAAATGTGAATTCTCCAAATCAAAAATCTAAAACTATAGCTCTCAAAACAGTCTATTTGGAAATTTTGCTCTAAAGGCTGATCCAGAACAAATAAATAGTGGAAAGAGTTTTTACTAAGTTTTCCAGAAGTGTTTCTTTTTTTTTTTTTTTTTAAAGATTTAACTTGAGAGACAGTGAGCGCACACAAGCGGCGGGGGAGAGGCAAAGGGGCAAGCAGACTCCTCACTGAATGGGGAGCCTGACAACGACCCAAACCCAGGACCCTGAGATCATAACCTAAGCCGAAGTCAGATGCTTAACCAAGTGAGCCACCCAGGCGCCCCTGAAGTTAGTGTTTCTTACAAGTAAAATAAAGTTTAGCTAGCCAAAATATAAATTTATTTGGGTATTACTAAAATGTGAACATTATTAATGACCAACTTAGACATTAACATGGTTTTCAGGCATAGTTTCTATTTAGAACTCATGACAAAATATGATAGTTTTTAATTATAAAAAAAAATTTAATGACTACATAAAAGTATAGATCATCTTACCAGTCTTGAGGCATAAGTTTGAGGGGCTGGTCTACTACTCTATAAGGAACTGTGACACTAATTGCAGTGCCTCCTGGTTGCATCTGATCTTTTCTTCTCTGTATTAAAGTTTCATTTTCTCGTTGGCAGCCTTGTTTCTTCTTTTCATCTGATGGGACAAATCTTTGAAAAAATAGAGATGAGAAAAGGTCAAATGTTTCAATGTGATACAAATGGGAAAATAAATTACATTGAAAGTTTTAAACCAAACTTTTTTTTTTTTTTAATGAACCTGCTCTGCATGTACAGATCACAACGTGTGGAGTATAACCTTTCCTTTCCATGACAGCACTCAGCTCACATAGGCCATAAGTTGGTGTGTATGTCTGTATCTGTGTCTCTCTCACACACACACAATTTTTATTAATCCATCTAGCACTTAACATCTTCCAAAGTTACATAAAAGACCATACTAATCCTTGATTTTTCAAATGCTAGTAGAAGGAAATTTTATTATAAATCAAAAGGTCACTTGACATGAGGATGATGTGGCTTTTCCCCAAATAGGTGACTTAGCCTAAGAGCATCACAAAACACCCCTTTTCATGGATTATGACTTAGCAAAATTAGAAGAATGCTATCCAATTTCAGGGTTGCTTTGCAAATTTTAAAGGAGGAATTAAATTAGTATATGCCAACTGTCTTAGTATAAATACTGCTAGTTATTTAGTAAATTACCAACTCTACCATGGGATTGAATTCTCCACTGTACTAACAACAGATATTCTCAAAAATAATTCAGCAATCTGCAGAGCTGTTGCCAGCTCTAGATTGTTGGTATTCACAAAGCATTTCAAAACAGTCTTCTTTTAAAAATATGCATACTCCTAATACACACTCTATTAGCATATTTTATTAGCTATGGTCTGGCACCACCAATTAAATGGGGGCAACGCAGTCATTACATTGAGACTCATTCCACTTCTAAAGGTTAAGATAGATAAATGGAGTGGAGGGGATACATGACAGCTTGCACTTGGTAGAGTCCTTCGAAAAATTTCAATATCACATGCTGAATTCATCATTAGTAATACTAGTCTTGTACTCATGAAAGTTTTTAGTAGACGGTGATTGTGATAAACGGTACTTCATTGCTGAGCTGTTTTCATATCCATGTCAAATCTGATGGAAAAGTTAAGATTTCCATATCATTTAAAAACCTCCTCCAGATAATCATTTTACTACCTATTGATTTTGGTTATTTATTAATCAAACCCACTGAGAAAATGCCAAATGTAATACTAACACTGAATAATTAAACACTTTAAAATTAACAGACATGCATTGTTGGAAACAGTTTTCATATAAAACAACAAAAATGTATTAAGTCAATAGTGATACACTGTACTAAGTTATACAATATACATCGTTGTAAAAAAAAAAAAAAGTCACTGCCCCCTTGAAGCTTACATTCCAGATACAAAGTGGTCTCACTGCCAAGAGAAAGATGCTTTATCTCAGTCTATATCTAGATAGGATTAAAATGTTTACATTCTTAAATATAATACTGCATCTCACTCTTTTCTAGCTTTTGAAATTTTAAATGTTGTAAAAGTATAAAATTACTTATGCAAAATTACTTACAATCTTTAATGAATTATTATATACATACAAATGAGTGATCTATAATACCCAACTTCTTAGTCTATTAAACACCTAATTCACTTCTAATGCATTAAGAAATGAGTTACATAGCATTTGCATGTTCACATATTTGTTGATGTTTTACTAAGTTCAGAGTCATTAACACGGTTCTTTAACTATCATCCTGTAATTTTTACATGCTCTACTATTTTAATTTCTGAATATATCTAGGTCTTTAGAATAGTAGCTTCACTGAAGCTGTTTTTCAAAATGTTTTTCAGCCTTGATCTCCTGTGGTAATAATGTAAGGAACCATCTTCTATCCTACTCTCCTAAAGTTAGAATAACAATGTAAATTTCTCTATCCATGGAAGGCACTAGCAAACTAATTAAACTTAAGCTTTTTTTTTTTTTTTTTTTTTTTACTATATTTCCCTGGGATCCTGGAGTAAGAAATAAAGCCTAAATTCTGCTCAAGGGAGGGAATCTAACATAAATTTCTTCTTTCACAAAGGTTGGACTCTCAGGGATTAAATTCAATATAATGGTAAGCTAGAAATAAACCCACTGCCCACTCTTTTTCCTGTACCCCACGCCTAGCCCTTATTAACACCCTGGCAATCGCAAGGAAAATCAAATCTCAGAATTGTAAATTGGCCCTCACTTGAATTTGAGGCAAGAATTAAGCACCCTGACCGCAACAATAAACACATTATCCAAGCCAGGCCAATGAGACTTAAACCTGGATTTTTTGCTGGAATTATTGGGAAACAGGAACTATCTTTCCACTGTGATCAGTAACCTGGAGTTTTTGATAATCCTCTTGGACCTGAAAAGTGAGAACCTGAGAGATGGAGAGACGAACTCCTGATTATATCATTTTAGCACTAAGTCTAGCTGTCAGAAGCCAGGACTGTTCAGTCACGTTGAGTCAATAAAGTATTTTTTGATAAATTACTTTGAGTTGGTATTTATCATTTACAACTAAAGATGTTCTAACAAATATAACCAGAATTGCACAACTGATGTGATGGATGAATATATGTGATTTGGAGAAATATTATGATGTCCACTCACTTATCCAATATTTGCAATTATTTATTCCACTCTACATTCCATGAGTAAAGGAGTGTGGGTGATGATATGACCAAAGTCATTACTATTTAAACAAGTACAGTTCTACTGAAATAATTTTATTAGTATTGTCAAAGAATAAAATCCAAATAAATGATATAGCTAAATAAATTACAGACTTTACGTTATTTTAAAAACAGAGCAAGTTTATGAATACTTCCCAGGTTAAAAATATAGTTTTCCTGACGTTGGAATTTGAAAAGTATAGAAAAGAAAAAGCAACAATGTCTGCGTGTTTAAAAACCTCAAACTGAGAATTTAATTTAAAGTGATGTAATATTGGCAATGCTCCCAGGTACTTAGCCAACACAAATGTAAACCTTTTCTGGATTACCCCTCCCCTCCACCTTCATTTTAAATTCCAAGGAAAATGAACAGTAAATGAAGACAATGAAAAGCATTAAATGTACTAGATAAACTAAACACACAAGGAAATGAGAGCCATCATGAAAGAAACAACTGTCAAAAGAAAAAGGTAACTAAGGACTTCTAATAATGCAATCATCAAAGATCAAAGCTTATAAAACAAGATTGCAAATATGGACAGGAGAAAAAAATACTTTAAAAAGACCAAAGAGCGAACCACTAAAATTGAAAAAGTCCCAGAAAGAGAAGAGAAAAGGGGCGGGGAGATACACAGGTAAAGGGCCAGGACTCAGAATTGACAAAAAACACAAATCCATACACTTAATTCTAATGAATCTTAAAGTGGGATATATAAGAAATCTACATCTAGGTTGAACAGAAACAAATTTAAAATGGTCTGCCTGGGGGGCTCAGTTGGTTAAGCGACTGCCTTCGGCTCAGGTCATGATCCTGGAGTCCCGGGATCGAGTCCCATATCGGGCTCCCTGCTCAGCAGGGAGTCTGCGTCTCCCTCTGACCTTCTCCCCTCTCATGTGCTCTATCTCTCATTCTCTCTCTCTCAAATAAATAAAATCTTTAAAAAATAAAATAAAATAAAATAACCAGGTAAAGCAGATTTCCTTCATAGGACTGATTATCACACTAACGGGTGACCTATGAACCAACACAGGAAGCTAGAATGTAGTGCAATAGTATCTTAAAAGTAACGAGGAAAAAAAAAAAAAGAAAAAAGAAACTGTATTTGTTTTCCAAAGTGGTTGAATCCTTTTGCACTACCTGTGGCTGTTGGGAACAAACTATTCATGGTCCAGAGTAAACTCCAGTAATTGTTCAGCCTGCTTCTTCCCCAGGCCTCAGGTAGTTTTCTCACATGAATGTGCTCAATAGTATTTGACTAAATGTGAGGGGAACCCTCTAGATATATTTGAAGCACTCTCTACATGCAATCTCTCTTCTGGAACTCTGTCCTCTATCATTATGGCCAGAATCATGAGTGCCATCCAATCATTTTATTTAAATAAACTTATACTCCTACTAAAACTTCTCTCAAGATAACATTTATAATTATATGTAAAATGTACTTATTAATACTTTCATAATATAACCTTGATTTTGTTATTTAGGGATGTTAAAGGTTATGGTAGGTTTTGTTCTGTTTCATTTTTTATTGAAGGGCTGAAAAATTGAAAAATCCTTAATTTTACATGAAACCAAATAAAATCTATGCCAAATGAGCTATGGGGTACAGCCAGTACTATAATTGTGTGGAGGTGGTTTCAATTATGCATTAATTACATAGCGAAGCCTCCAGCTGACTCACACTGTAGGGGAGATGTCAGTTGCAATGAGGTGTTAAACAATGAAGGGAGTGTTTTATACTTAAATTAGGCTCAGTCTATCCTAAGAATGTGGTCTATTTAATTATTTGGTTTCTCTGTTGTGAGCTTAAGGAGAAAAACACTAAAATTTACTTTGTGATTTTTTTGCATTGTTTACTATCTTCCATTATAAATAATATTTAAGATTTAGATTTGTAATATATTCAGATGAGCACCATAAAGGTTCTGGAGAATGAAAAACTAAAGGCAGAATTTGTTTAACATTCCAAAAACTTACTGTGAATTTTCTGTAACCATTAAGGTATATTTATAAAAAATAGAAATACCTGTCAATTACTAAAAATTGTTAGAGTTGGAAATACCAAATTTACAAATCATAAAAATCAAAGAACTACAAAGGGCTTTAAACACCTGATCCAAATACAGTTAGTGCAAAAAATGCAATACCAACTATAATGACACTTCACAGGAACTAAAATCAAATCCCAGATACAGATACAACTATCATATATCAAAGAAGGAATTTGAAATTAGGCATAAATACACTAAATGAATTCACAGCTTGCACACAGGCAAAAACCAAAATTTGAATTCCAAGGACATAAGTCTGCCATTCTCCAAATTACCAATGTGTTCCTCCCTCCTTTTCTGTTTCCTAGACATTTATTTAATATCCACTACTGGGCAAACACTGTTTTCAACAATGGAGGTACAAATAACAATAAAGTAATAAGCCCTTTTCTCTAACGAATTCACAATTTAGTTGGAACTGTGAATTCCAACTGGGTGCCAGACTGTAAAACACAGAAGCCATCACAAAACAAAAACAAAAATATAGATGCATATACTTCAGAGAATATAAACAATGAAAAAACTATTCTTGTATACTCATTAGAAGTTGGAAAGCAGACACGTGAATGCTCAAACAAAACCTAACAAAATTTTTAAAGCAGTTAATGAAATCCATTTTTTTGCATGGGTCTGACACAGTTTCAGTTACATTATCAAATTTCAAGGAGGGCCAAAATCATTGTATTTCTTATTCACTCAATTGTAGATGACTTGAGGAATTACTTGAGTAATTCATAACACTGTAAGAACACTAAACGATAAAAGCCTAATGAAATATAAAACATAAGAAGCCCTTCTTTCCCAACTGGTAATGGAAAAAAGCTCAGTGAAAATTTCATTCAAAAGTACTAAAGAAAAATACTCTATAGATATATTTGTGCCACATTACATAGATTTTTTAATAAAGCTATTTAAGTCATAAGGTACTTCAATTCTGCATTTGGTAAAAACTGAAATCAGCAAGTTTTATAACTTATTTTGTATCTCATTTTTAATTAGTCATAAGTTATTGTAGAAGCAGTAGGATTTTCTTTTTTGGAGGTCAGGTTGCTTTTGTTCTCTTTCTTCAAGAATTGTCATTGTTATTTACTGAGAAAGAAGGCAGAGCATTCACATTCTTTTTTTGGATACTTACTATGTTACTGACTGAAAATATTTTCCTAGTTACCACTAAAAATATTTAACAAGAATTTTCAATGTCAAACCAAATTACAAAATATTGTTATTGTAATTAACAGTGAATATAAGGCCCTGAATATTGCTGAAGAGTATTTTGTTCCAGAATAAAACCCAATTTCTTTTTGTAAAATTTATTTATTTTAGAGAAAGGGAGAGACAGAGAGAGTGCAAGCATGCATGTGAGGTGAGGTGGGTCCTCAAGCGGACTCCACCAAGCACAGAGCCCGATGCCAGGCTCCATCTTACAACCTGAGCCAAAATCAAGAGTCAGGCACTTAACTGAATAAGCCACCAGGCGCCCCTAAAGCCCAATTTCTTAATCTGAATGTTTGTTAAGAATCTCCATCCACTCCTCCTGCTTGTGTTCCCTCTCTCACTGTGTCTCTCTCTGTCAAATAAATAAGTAAAATCTTTAAAAAAAAAAAAAGAATCTCCATTATCAAAGGTTAAAATAACTAAGCTGGTCTTTGGGAGACCTGGTTATAGTTTCTGCTCTGCAACTAACAACCAGAGTAGTCTTTTTATCTCTTGCCATTTTCATTGAGGGTAAGAATGTATTCTGACAATCCTTTTTAGGTCTGAAAAATCTAGAAAATAATAAATTTCAAGTATTTCCTTAGATTATTAAAAAAACCCATCACTACAGTTATGTACGTTCTCACTAACACCACATTATTTGTGAGAGGAGCTAGGTGAAGTTTTTAATGGCTGATATATTATTGCTGAGGTTTAATTTGATTTTGAACTTATCTTCAAGATGTGATTTGTTTGTTAGTGTCAAAGAAAATTATACTTTTCACTATACTCTCAATAATAAGGCATTGAAATTGGGTTTTATACTAAATGCTGCAACATATTTTATTTCTCATCAGTTGCAACAAATGACTCCTAACACAATCATATGAGCTCCAAGAAGATTGAGCTTGCAGTATATTTATCTACACATAGCACTTTGATTTTTAGTTTTTGCTCTATAGTGTTGAATGAATAAACTCAGTATAGACAGATTAAATACACCTTATAAAATTCCAGTTCCAGTAATTATAAAAACCCTTCCAAGAAATGTCAGATAAAATATAACAAACATCTGAAATGTATAGCTGAGCTGGAAAGAAAACAGTCATGGGCCAGAAATCACTGGTGCTTCAGTGGATGAAAAAGGAAGAGAGGAACACGCTCTTGAGACTTCGTTTTTACCACCCACACAAAGGAAGGACACAAAGAAACTAGAACTGGAACCTTACAAGAGATAATCAACAAAAGGATGAACTGGGGGGGGGGGGGGATTCCAATAAAGTTCTAAGGAAGTGTATCCATCTTGATCTGGCTCTAGAGTAGGGGAGGAAAAGGAGTCATGGATAATTTATCAACCAAGGGCCTACCCCAATGTCACTCTGGTCTGTTCTGAATTTGAATTTATGCTATGCTGGTGGACCAGAAATCCTTGAATTGAGAATTTAACATAAAAATCAACTTTAAGGGGTGCTTGGGTGGTTCAGTTGGTTAAGTATCTGCCTTCAGCTCAGGTCATGATCCTGGGGATCCTGGGATCCAGCCCTGTGCTCTGGCATCCCTGCTCGATGGGGAGTCTACTTTGCCCTTCCCTCTGCCTCTCCTCTCACCCCCCCTCATGCTCTCTCTCTCTCAAATAAATAAGTAAAATCTTTAAAAATAATAATGAAAAATAAAAATAAAAATCAACTTTAGACTTGTCATATCCCTGTAGCATCCAACAAAAGCAAATTTATAAAATCATTCTGTAAGTAAGGGATAGTCTTCAACCCAGAATTTCTTCAAATAATTAAAGCTTAGGGAGCAAAAGTCCAAATCCATAACAAATGCCAAGATTTAATCACTAATTACATAAAGTAACTGGACAATTTGACAACCCCTATTCAATAAGAAGTACCATAACAGAGTACCAAATACTAGGAAAAGGTTATAACAGAATACCTGTAAGCCCCTTCTCTCCAACTAATGACCACAACACCACTCTTATCCTCTAAAACATTATGTAGTATATATGTTGGGTTCTTCCATTTTCTTTCACCTATCTGATGAAAAGCAGAATAAACTACTTTTAAAATGCTAAATATCCAGCAGTGTTTAAGTGGGAGTCTGTAAACAATTCACCCATTTTAATAATCAGCATGACTGAAAAAAATTAATTGAGAAAACTACAGGATAGGGTGACCACTGTTTCTTCAAAATAGCATTTTACTAAACTATGTGAATTCTGCAGTATAATTTTAGAAATTATTCTCTTGTCTTAACTCATGGGCCTGTATGTGGGAAAGGGAAAACAAATTTTCCCCTTGAAAATATTTTATTAAAATGATCGTATTTTGGGATGCCTGGGTGGCTCAGTTGGTTAAGCGTCCGCCTTCGGCTCACATCAAGATCCAAGGGTCGTGGGATCGAGCCCCTAATCACGCTCCCTGCTCATTGGGGAGCCTGCTTCTCCCTCTGCCTGCCGCTCCCCCTGCTTGTGCTCCCTTGTGCTCCCCTCTCTCTCTGACAAATAAATAAAATCTTAAAAAAAATAAAATTATTGTTATTTTATTAAGTCTAGTACTACACAAAGAGAAAAGGAACTTGTTAAAGAGGAGACAAGCATAGCCTACCTGAGCAAGGAGGCTGAAAACACATGCACCACCACCCCCCGTGCAGACATACATGCACACAGCGCCATGTCCACACACACACTTTTCAATTTTTAATGAAAGAAGACAGTTAATTTAAGTTAATGTATACTACATAAAAGCGTAATGACTTAGAACAAGGTCCACCCAGAATTCACAGATGCAAACAACACCACCAATAGCAGAAATAAATCATGACAATCTGGCATATGAAATTTAAAATGAGAGGAAAGCATGGTAGATATCCTTCTGTCATGAGCAAAATAGACATCCAGAAATCACTAGGAAAACCACTTATTATTTGCCATGCTAGTAATAATGTTCATAAACTTGACATCATTCTGAAAATCACTTGACCATGGCTCATTTTGAGCCTTACTAATGTATCACTGAAATTATTTAAAACAATTTTAACATTGCTATTTTTCTTCTGTAAATGACAACCAATATAAGAAGTATGAAGATTTAAAAAGTAATCATGATCTCTAAAAGTGGCACACCTACTCATATTAACTAACATAAATACTTCTGGAAAATGCTTAAATTTTAAGTCTGAAGCTGGCTAGGTAGGGGAGAGATTAATTTTGTACACATCATGATGTGTGTTTATTAGAACAATTTGAGTGTAACCGTGACTATATTCATTTTAAACAGAAAATGAGAAAGGAGGAGAAAGACTAAAAATTTCAGGTACAAAATTCCAGTTACAAATGAAAATGGTACACATTTCTAGTTATCAAATAAATACGTCATAGGGATGTAAAGTACAACACATTGGCTACTGTTAATAATACTGCATTGCATATTTGAAAGTAGTTAGGAGAATGGATTTTTAAAGCTGTCATCACAAGAAAAAAATTTTCCAACTATGTATGGTGATGGATGTTAACTGGACTTCTGTGGTGATCATTCTGCAATATATACAAATATGAAATCCTTACACTGTACACCTGGAACTAATAATAATGTTATGTCAATTATACCTCAATAAAAAAAGTTTTCTGGAAGCTAAGTATCTGGAAATTTTAACACAGGATAAAGGTTTCATTTTAACTTCAACTAAATTTTACTAACGTCTAGGTTAAAAAACTATATTCCCAACCTCCACCACCCCCTACACCCACGGTAAATAATATATACAGAAGTTCGTATCACTTTTCCCATTCCTCAATTAGAACTTGGAGAAGGGGAGAGGGAGAGAACTGGAATTTGTTTTAGAACTTCCCTCAAACTCTTCATGAAAAAGTCAAAACAAAACAACTCATATTAAAAATAAACACAGTAGTATCCTTTTCATTAGAACTTTTGCCAAAAATTTCTGTAATTTTCCCTAAAGAATCCAAAGAGAAAAGAATATACAGCAGACCCCTGAACAACACGGGTTTAAACTGCATGAGTCCACTTATATATGGATTTTTGGTTTGGTTTTGTTTTTTTTCTAATAAATGCAACACAGTACTCGGGTGCCTGTTGGCTCAGTCGGTTAGCATATGCCTTCAGCTCAGGTCATGATCCCAGGGTCCTGGGATTGAGCCCCGAATCAGGCTCCCTGATCAGCAGGGGGTCTGCTTCTCCTTCTCTCTCTGCCCTCACCCCCACCTGGCTCATGCTCGCTCACTCTCTCAAATAAATAAAATCTCTTTATAAAAATACAATAATGTAAGTGTATTTTCTCTTCCTTGTGATTTTTTTTAACATTTTTTTCTCTAGCTTACTTTATTGTACAGAACAGTATACAATACATATGAGATACAAAATATGTGTTAATTGACTGTTATGTTATATGTAACATATTATCAGTAAGGCATCCATCAACATTAGGCTATTAGGAGTTACCTTTCTGCAGGAGTCAAAAGCTGTATGTAAATTTTTGATTGTGCTGGGGATCAGCACCTTAAACCCCTACATAGTTCAAGTACTCTGTATTTTGCTTTGAAAATTATACTTCAGACTATCTATAAAGCCTACAGCACAGAAACTGAAAGTGTTTTCTCCAAATAAGGAATACCAAATTCTTAACTACTAATTCTCAAAGATATCGCCATATCCAGTGAAAACAAGAGTTTAACAAATTACTTACTTCAGGTCCTGCAGAAGGTCCTTTGCATTAAGCATGGTTATTAAAGAGGTGGTAGCTGCAGGAATTATGATAATGGGTGTTCGAGAGCCTGTAAAGACAAAATTATAAAGGTAGCAAATATGTTATTATTATCAAGAAATATAGTTACTTTTGCAATTGATAAATTTGTAATCCTAACTCCCTTGAGCTAAAGAAATATTTTAAGTCAACAGTGATATTCAAAATATTTAGTAATCAGTATGACCTGATTACTGATTAATCAGAATGGATACCATGCACAAACATGTGATATAACTGCATAAGCATGATATTAGCCTTTGTTTTTTAATCTGGCTTATTCACGTTTACTTTTTATTTTAAAATTTTTTTTTTAAGTTTTATCTTTATTTAAGTAATCTCTACACCCAATCTGGGGCTCGAATTCATGATGCTGAGATCAAGAGTCACATGCTCTTCCGACTGAGCCAGCCAGGTGCCCCTACTTTTACTTTTTAAAATAAGTTTAAAATCATATGTACAACCTCACCTTTCTTCTGATTTGGGGGAGGTCTTGCTTGAGAAACTGTTAAGAGAGGGGGGAAAAAAAAAACTGAGGGTTACAAAATCACATTCTTATTTTCAAATTTACAAAGCAAGGCCTAAAAATTTAAATTACATATGACTAGTTAAAAAATTTTAAAATATACTGCAATCTTCTCAAATGATATCAATCTTCTCAAACAATTTATTTCTCTGTTTCACAAAAACACTAAAATGCCTTATCATTATTCAACAATCTATTGTAACAAAGCGGATATAACTACACGGCTAGACTCTTGAGTATCTACATTAATGGATACTAAAGTCTAGCAAAAGAAGCAAATAGTTTCTTAATTAACTGACAGCCAATGTTGTAAATGCAAAAACATATAACACTGGGGGGAAAGGCTGGAAGGAGGAAATGTGCTTAACTATTTGGGAGGGAAAAGAAAGGCATTATTGGGAACTAAGACCTAAAATATTTCTTACCATTTTTCTCTCTTTTCATGTGATCTTTGTTCATTAGAAGACAACATTATAGGCAATGAGTCATGTGAAGGTCTGTATTATTTTGAATTGTCCATATTATTTTTAAGATTTTATTTATTTATTTGAGAGAGGAGGGAGGGAGACAGCGAGAGCAGGAGGCAGAGGGAGAGAGAATCTGAAGCAGAGTCAGTGCTGAGAGTCCAACCCTCAACTGACTAAGCCACCCAGGTGCCCCCAGTTGCCCATATTATTAGTAATTGAGAATGTAGGGGAGGTGGGTGGAGGGATGGGGTAACTGGGTGATGGGCATTGAGGGCAAGTGATGTGATGAACGCTGGCTGTTATATGTAACTGATGAATTACTGAACTTTACATCTGAAACTAATGATGTACTATATGTTGGCTAATTGAATTTTAATTAAAAAAATTGTGAATGTATGTTATAAAAACACAAATACTCATCTTTTCGTTATTTGTCTATATAATAGACTTTATAATGCACAGAAATATTTGCTGGCAAAATAACAGCAACACCAGCCTGGTTCAAGATTAATAAATTTTAGAATTTAAAAATACTGTACAATTTTCAGAATTTACATGTACAATATTTATTGACTGCTTTCTATGTGTCATGTACTGTATTAAAATTTCCATTTTCTTAAATCACAAAAATAAAAATTCTAGGAGATTTAAAATTCTAACTCAACATCAGCTGTTAAAAAAAAAGATTACCATTTTTAAAAGGATATATTCATTTTTGGAACGTGTTCTTTTTTAAAGCAGTAAAATGCTACATTTTAACTTAATACTTTGTACTCCTTTGTATAGCTACCTATTGTGATAAAATTTTATGGAGTCCAGCAGTACGATTTTTCCAGTCACAAGGCAGAGAAAAATATATATAAATACAAGTGCACACACATACATATTTATTATAGTGTTTTCATCTCTCTCTTCTTGCTAAGGAAAAAAACACTAAAGCTTTCTTAAATCATTTTTAGAAATAGGACTCATGGAAACACCTGATGAGCTAGATAGCATCATTTGGAATATAATACATTCTCAGTAAGTATTTGGTATTTGTTGGAGGGATAAAGTAATGGCAGGATGGATAGATTTGGATAAACATGAGACAGGACTTGCTAAGAAAATAAGTAAAGGGAACAACAAAAAAGAAATCTTTGCCTGAAACACCACTGGTTTGGTTAGAGCAGCCCACAGTGGACTCAGGAATTTAGGAAAAGATTCACTAAATTCAAGGGTGAGAAGACCCCATGTAAGAAAAAGACAAAATATAAAAGCACACATATTAAAATTTAGAGACTTAATAAAAACTAACTACAAAAGAATATAAATAGGTTCCCTGGTTAAGTAAGGCCCAAGGTACAGACGCGATGAGATGCGCACTACACTAAGCTTCATTCAGTGAGGGAGGGGAGAGGAGGGCAGAGTGACACCAGTCCATAGGGCAAATGATTAAGAGCAAGAATCTGTACTCAGATGATCTCAATTCCTATCTCCATTTTGCCACTTCCTAGGCAAATTACCCTGGCAAATTGAATTGATAGACCATTCAGTCTCAGTTGTCCTCAGCTATAAAACAGTAATAATAGTTTCTACATCTTGAAACTGTTATGAGAATCTTAAAAACAACAATGCTGAATAAGTCCTTAATCAGGTCTTGGCCCATATTTAATATTCAGCGAACCCTGCGGCTCTAGGTGATCCTAAATGCTACTACTTCTAGGAACACTAACGCTACCACTACCTTCAGCAAATTCCATGACTGAAAATTTACCAAGCTGATAATAATTATTATTGATTGCTATGTTTGATTTCTAATATAATTACAGTCTTCACTTAAATATTCAGAGCCTTATGCAGAAGCCCCTCTTATTATTACAAATAAAACAGAAATAGTCCCTGCCCTCAAAACCCTTCAGTAAAGTAGGGGAGTCAGACCATAAATAAGCAAGCATACAAACACATATAAACAAATTTGAACATGTAATATTAAGGAACAAAAGGCGTGTACACTGACGGAAAAGTGTCCTTTGGATAGAATGCTTAGAGAAAGCCTCTCAAAGAAAGTGGCATTTAAGCTGAGATTTCAAGGATGAAAAGGAGCCAATTTGCAAGGAGTAAGTGGAGGAATAGCCCAGGTTAGAAGTAGGAATGTGAGCAAATGCCAAAGACAAAAAGAAACTGCTGTGATTAAGGAATTGCAAATGTACAGACTACAGGGACAAAAGAAAGAGTGGCAGGAAATGAGGTTAAAAATATATTCAAGAACCAACTCATGTAAGGCTTTCTAGGCAACGTTAGGTTTGCATTTAAGTGCCACTGGAAAACCCTGTAACTTTTAAGCCAGAAAGTGACATAATTTGATTTTCATGTCACATCTTCTGTAAAGGAAAAACAATACAGATTTAGATAAGGAATCAAAAGGGGACAAGCATGAAAGCAGAAAGCTCAGTTAGGACTGTTAACAATAGTCCACGGTGGTATTACTCAAATTAGGTGTAAAGATAGGAGGTTTCTTTTTTACTATTTTAAATTTCCAATCCAAGGTCAAGTGAATAAAATGCAGTAACAATGAATTACTAGAAAATAATCATGCACTTGGATGTTGTGACAGTATTGTATTCTCAATTTCTATATGTATCTTGTTGGAAGCTAGAAATAGGTCATGGACTAACACTTCAAGAAGCACTGGTCTAGAGAAATAATGGTTTAGACTTAAGTTGTGGTAGTAGAGATAAAAAGACAAATTTGAAACACAGAAAAGGTAAATTTGACAGAAGTCACTGACCTATTAGATGAGAACAATAAGCATATGTGAAAAGTGAATAATGAAGAATAACTCCTGAACTTTTTTGCTCAAGAAACAGAGGTGCCATTTATTCATGAAGAAGACACCTGGGATAAAACATCAGGGAACAAAGGTTTTACATCAGTTTTAAGATGCCTATGGCATATCCAAATGTTAAACAGGCAGTTTATATAAGATACCAGAGATAAGAAGAGATGTCTGATTTGGAGGTACAAATTTGAAAATCATCAGTGCACAGATGTAAAACTATGGAATGAGATACGAGAACCAGCACAATCTTTTTTTGGGGGGGGGGGGTTCTTCCCCAAAGGAATGCTTTATTGACAAATTTCCCATTATCCATTTTTAGGAAAAGGTAAATCAGTTACTACACTTGCATCCTGCTTTCTCACCACACCCCATCCGTGATTCTAACCCTGAAGAAAAATCACCAAATGCTGTTCTTCCCATGGCGTCAGCAGGGACCGCAGTCCACCCAGGCTGTCTGAAGGGACCAGCAGACACTCAGCTTACCAGAGCACACCACGGTCTACCAGAGTGGACTCTGAGTGCATGCCCCCCCACCCCCGACCCAGGAGTGCACAGGTGCGTGGGCAGGAGCGGTCTCTGCCTGCTGGGAGCCAGTAAGGCACGGAGGGCTGCCCCTCCAGACACACCTCACATGTGGGGCCCTGACCGCAAGGCTGCTGGGGTGTGGCAGCTTCACAACGGGAATGAGATCTTTGTAGCTCCTGAGAAAAGGCGACAGCACAATCTTTTTAAAATATACAAAGGGTGGGGCATCTGGGTGGCTCAGTCGGTTAAGCGTCCACCTTCGACTTAGTCATGATCTCAGGGTCCTGGGATCAAGTCCTGCATGAGGCTCCCTGCTCAGCAGGGAGTCTGCTTCTCCCCCTTCCCTACCACCCTGGCTCCTGATCTCTCTCTCATTCCCTCTCAAAGAAAATATTTTAAAAATTAAATAAATAAATAATAAATAAATAAAATATACAAGGGGCTAATTCTCTCAATCTTATATGTAAAGCAGAAAACCTAGAGCTGTAGTCCACCTACCCATTTCAGGCAATCTATGAAATAAAAGTAAAAAATTAAAGTTGGAGAAGTATGCACTGCATATGCATGAGAAAGAGGAAGCTGGGATACGTGAAAGAGATTTAATCTAGAAAGAAAATGACAGTAAGGTACAGGACTATGGCTTATCAAAGGCTTATCCTTCCTAATCCACTGAAAAACATGTGCTTTTTGTTAGTTACATTCTCTAAATAAATGTTTAGAAGTTGGGAATAACTGTAGATACTTTCAAATATCAAATTTACCCAGGGACTTGCCTGACACAATTAGTGCTAGATAAACATGTGGTGAAAGAATAATAAAAAGGAAAAATTAATCAATAATGGAACTCTATATTTGAGTTGCCCCAATGAAGAGGTAAACAAAATGGTGGTTCAGTCCCTCATTTGGACTCTACCTACAAATAAGTTATAAATGCATAATCTCTCATCTATAACATATTACACTGCCCAGATAGGTTTGAGCATTCATGTATTTTTCAATTTTGAAAAGATAACATTAAGTGAACATGTCATATATTACACAATCTCTTTGAAATTGGGCAGCATCCCATAAGCAAATACAATAAACATTTCTACAGCAAAAGAAAAATTCACTAATCAGGACAAAGATGACAAACTGCTTAATATCCACTCAAATCAGTTTTTATTCATAAATGAGTGCTAAAAACTTGTGGAAAAGGAAGAGGGGATCTCACATGGATGGGCATCAGAATATTTGTTCTGAGATATTAATTCACATTAATTTCAATCAGTTTAATTGCCAGTGCACCTTGATAGAACAATTGAAAAAGAATAATAGAATATCAAGAGTTGAAAAGACACAGAGCTCCTTAGTTTACATATGATCTTCCCCAAGGTCACAAAACTGGCTGGTAGAATCCAGCTCCCTTAACTTCATTTTATCACATGGTACATTTGAACAACCTGGTTTATTTAGATCTTAGTGCCTCCCCCTACACCTTTCCTTGTCTGACAAATGATTTTGAGAAAACATGAAATGACAAGAGTGGGTTTAGAAACCTCCGGTGGTGATTTCTCCCCTTTTACACCATTTCTGAATTTCTAATGTGATCCTCTTTAGACTGACCAGCTATAGCCTCCCATCCCTCCCTTCCAAAGAAAAACAATTCTGTATCAATCATTCAGCTGCCTCTACAATATCCCTCTATTTCACAGGTTGTATTTCTTGGGTCCAACTGAGTCTGGCAACTCCTATTGCCTTCACTTTTTCTTCCTTCCTGAAAAGAATTCCTTTTTAGCTTTTCCTAGTTTCTGGCACCTTGTACATACATGGAAGGCATTCAACTAATATTTATTCAATTTAATTGTTCTTCCTTATACTCTTACAATGGCTTTTGGTAAGGTCCTCTCTACTTAAAAAACAGTCCCACAGTCCTATCTGAAATAAATTTATCCAATGTGCTCCAAATTTAACACATGGCCAATGAAGCACTTCTCTTCTCCACTCATCCTCAAAAACAGGAATGATAAAGATTCCACACAGATCCACTGAGGAGAGGGGAGGGGGAGGGAGAAGGGGAGCGGGGAGAGGAGAGGAGAGGAGAGGAAAGGAAAAAGGAAAGGAGAAAGGAAAGGAAAAGGAAAGGAAAGGAAAGGGAAAAGGAAAAGGAAAAGGGAAGGGAAGGGAAGGGAAGGAAAAGGGAAGGAAAAGGGAAGGGAAGGGAAGGAAAAGGGAAGGAAAAGAGAAGGGAAGGGAAGGGAAGAAAAGAAAAAAAAAAGAAAGAAAATACTAGTCATGTCAAAATCCAGATGTATGGATCCAGGACACATTCCAATATAAAATCATTCCAATATAAGCCACATATGTTCTTAATATCATATTTCTAAAGTGCTTCCAGAAATATTTAGTATGTATAATTTACATAATTTTAGAGTTAGCTTGTAAACATACTATGAATAAAAACACATCCAAATCTACACTATTGATACTGCCAAATTTAAGAGGATGATCACCCAATTAAATTCTTGCCTGTGCCTTTCCAATCCTTTTCATTTTCTTCATAGCCATATTCAATACCACTGATGAGGTAAAAAAGACACATGGTATAGCCTAACACTATAATTATACTAAACGTAAAAACACCAAAATCAAACCCAAAACACCTAAAATGAATATATGGTTGGTATCTACATGCATTTATAAAGATCAACCTTTTTAGGAACTAGAAAGAGGGAAGAAAAATATTTCAAAATAACTTCAATAATGCCTATGCTTACCACATATTTTACAAAACTGATTACAGAATCTTATATGCTCAAGAACAAACACATCTGAAATTCTAAGCATCAAAGCTGCTGAATAATCTATTAAAATTATGGTGCTGTGCTTCCAACAGGGGAGGAAAAATCTCATCCATATGTACTCTCGAACAAGAATTGGTGAGGGGATGTGTACATATACATAGCTTTTTAAAACATTTTTCTAAGATCTTAAAAATATTTTCTAAAAAATTTTCTTTAATTCTTCAACTCTACCTATTTGTTCAAGTAAATGTTCCTATATTACTTTGTAAGTACTTTAAAGTAAAATTTCAATTCCTTCAAAGCACTGTACATATCAAAAAAAATTTCATTGTGACCATTAAAAAAACAACAAAAAACCCCCAAAGTTTTGTATTTTACCTGGTCTTGGTACTGGCTGTGCTGCAGGAGCCTGAGTCTTACGGGCCGATGCACCTTCCTTTAAAAGAATAAAAATTGACACATGATGTTAGAATTCCTTTACACAATAAACACTTCCATTTAATTACTGCAAAGAAATTCTGTATCTCCTTGTTTCTCAATCAGTCCCTCCACTGAACATGCTATAATCCTAAGCATTAAACACACACACACAAAACAAAAACACCTCCCTTATCTTTTATGCTATTGGTCATGAGGTAATAATAGGAATATTTAGTAAAAAATAAATTTAAACTGTTACCATACAGTAGTTATTGTAAGCATGTAACATTTTTAAAATATTTAATGATTTGCTTAATTGTTGACAATTTTAATATTTGCTTAAATGTTATTACCCATTTTAAAATCAAGTCAATCTTTTTTCTATTAAACAGTCACAAAATGAATAAATGATACATAATCTCACATTAGAAAGATGTAAATGATGTTACTTTGGAGTGCATTAAAAAATTCCACAAACATTTCAAATTAAATCTCTTTAAAATATTCAGAGAAATAATCACATTTAAAAAGAAGAGATTTGTTACATTTAAGAGTGGTTGAAAATTTTAACTAAATTAACAATTTCAACTGATTACTAAGCATGTAATATACAGAAGAAAATATGCTAAGTATTGAAATATATATCAATTATACATTCAGGAGTAGATGCCTCTGAAATGCTTAAGATACTCAAAAAGCTGTCTTTAGTGTACCAGTTTCAGTCATATTCACACTTAATAGAAAGCTACAAATGAAAAAAAAGCTACAAATGTAAATTTCAAAACAACTAGTAATTCATGGTGATAATACTCTAGTTGTACTCAATTGAATGAAATTTGATAACTACCAGGGAAGTTACATAAATCCATAATAATAAAAATCAGTATTAGAATCACAGAAACATTTCTAAAGAAATACTGTTAAATAATGTTAATTTTAACCATATTACGTTCTCTTCAAAACTTGAGATTCTGCAGAGTAAAGTAATTTGGAATGGTAGGCTATACCACAGTTTTTTTTTTTTTAATAAATAAATCAATTAAAGACATTTTAGCTTTCCATCCCATGTTCCTGCATAAAAAGGAATCAACTAGATATTATATAATAAACACAAAAAGAAAATAAACATTACCCATATTACCTAGAAATCCTTATATGTAAACACTGACTCATGGAATATGACTTAAGTACACACAGAAACAGAAAAAATAAATGAGACAGGAAGAAGAACAAGGAGCACACACACATGCAGATATCTGTCTACATTTGACTATAAGGTTAGCTGGATCCAAATCAAAGCCCCCTTCTTTTAAAAAGAGTAGACGAAGTTCAAAATCACAGGAACAGCACTATGTGCATATTGAGAACTATCAGAACCAAAACTGATTCAGCTGACTACTAAAATATACCTATACCATATGACGAGACTACGGCTCTTATAACATGGGTCAGCAAAAGGTACAAGCACACAGAAGTAATATGAAAAAAAGTCTTTTCCATTAGAAATCATAACCCTTGAGGGTTTTTATCTACTTTTGAGTAAACTCAAAACTGGGACCTCTTTAAATACCAAAAAATAGGTGTCTTCTGTTTACAAAGTAAGCTATCATTGCCTGATGACCTCCTACTCGAAATTATCCCTTTTTCGGAATAAGCCTTAGCCCTTGGTCAGTGGGAGGCCTATGTCTTAGGCTAGGTCAATCAAGAGTTCTCCCCTGTATGTTTTACTAACTGGAACTAGCAAGTTACAACTCTAGCTACAAGGCTGCAAGGTGGTTAAACCAATCATTACAGATGATCATATATCCCTTGACTCATGGGTAAAGCCCAATCTGCAGAAGGACAGAATGACACTAGTATGCACAAAAAAGAGGTAAATATAACATCCCTTTTAACACCTACCTAGATATAATAGCCTGCAAGGCCTATTCTCCCCCCACCTCTTCTTGATTATACGAACCTTTAAAATCCCTTATCGCAGGACTCTATGCACTCCCACACACATTTTTAACTCCATTAGTTGAGCAGAGTTACTGTTAGTTGCAACTGGAAGAGGTCTAACTTTGTCTTCTCAGATGGACTAAAAATTTTTAGTTGCCAAAGTTACTGCAGTATAACTTTGCTTAATTCTGTAGTTACTAAACAAACACAAATAAGTGTAAATGCAAGCACGGATTCACACACTCTCAATCTCTGTCTGTCTCTCTGTCTCTCTGTCTCTCTCTCTCTCACACACACACACACACACACACACACACACAACCTATACAGCTATTAAATTGGAGACTGTGGACTCCTTGAAAGAAAACTGGGAAGATCTTTACTAATCATGTCAGTTTGTAGCCCTTTTAGGACTCCCTAGCCAACACAAAGAGCTGAAAGTTCATTCCACTCCAATCTGTACGATTTTGAAATAAAATTATAGAAGTCCTTGCATAAAGAACCTCAGAAACTATATAATCCAACCCCACCACTCCTTAAAGATGAAAAAACAGAGGTGAAGTTTTTCAAAGGCTACAAAATGGTGTATCTGACATATGCAAAGAAAAAGGAATAAGAATTTGGCAGTAATATGGGGAAGAGACTGACAGTTCCACATTTTTAAAGATACATGGATTGGGGGAAAAATATAATACCCATCTAGGAAAATAAAGTATCAGCAAAAAAAAAAATAAAAGTCAACTAAAAGAGTTGACAAGTTGTGCTAACTGGAGAGGAAAACTTGCTTTCTCTTGAAAAGTCAGAACAATTACAATTTCCACCGAGACCTGAGGCATTCTAGAAAAGAAATAACTGATAAGAACGGTAGAAGTGATAGAATCATTTTTGTAAAACATAACAAGGCAAAACAAACTATACTGTTTATAATCCTTACTTGCCTTATTTTAGCAAATGAGAAAACCTAAAAATCTCCTGGTACCAGGAGAGACAATACTGGTACTTCTGCTTTAAACAAGCAGGAAACAGTACCATGATATATAATATCATGAGAAAAAATATTTGTAACAAGTGTCAGTATGAAAAAGATTATATTTACTTAATTTGGAAAAATGCTTTTTATATGAAACTTCATAAAATACTGCAAATTCTAAATGAAGAAAACATACAGAATATATATGCAGATTCTGTAAGTTTATAATCTACTTTTTAACTACTGTATTTATGACAGCAAAAGTAACGTTTTAAAAATGAAATACTAATTGAACCCTTACATGCTTCTACCTTTCTACACTAACACACTCCCATGAAATGTGGATTTGATATTTAGAATTCCCAAATACCAGGATGCTTTTTTAAAAAAGCATCTGAATTTTAAGTACATTGACTCTTTAAAAAAAAAAAAAGTATTTTGGAAAAACTATATAGAAAAAGAAAACTGCAACTCTGTAGACAAATGACAATGAGACTGAAAACATAAAAGATTTCAAGAGTAAAACACAAATTATAAGCACAATTTATTTTTTTACATTTGCCATAACCCAGAGGCATATGCATACAATGTCTGCCAACACAGAAAATAGCTAACACATTCCTAAAATATACTATAGTGTATCTATAGGATATATAGATTTGATACCTCTATCAAATCCCTCAATTTGCTATAGAATTCTCTATTTACTTGTCTGCTTCTCTCAACCAGACTGTAAGCTAACAGGTCAGGGACTATTATGTCTCCAATGCCTGTTACATGGTGCCTGATGTATGGAAGGTCCTTAAAAAATTTACATTAACTAATTAAAACAAAAATCCATTTGCCTTAACATTACTGATTCACCACTGTTAAAGTGTTTTAATCTGTTAAATAAAAATGGTAAAAATATCATAAAGAATTATTGAGAGACTTAAACAACATTAATTTATTCATTCTATACACATTCATCAAAGCACTGAAAGCCAAATAAGAAACTGGGAATGCATCAGTATAAACAAGAGCAAGGTGGTCCCTGCCTTCATCATGTTTTGTAATTTAATGGAGGATCAGTGAATGAAAGTTTAAAAATTATAGTTACATATGTGTTTTTAGTTATTTGTAATGTGCATGTTCAGCTTAGTGCCCAAAATAAAGAGAAACTAGTAATTATTAAACCAACTTCTTTCCATAAAGAAACATCCTCTATAAGAAAAGAACGAGCAAACCAAGTTCAGCAGCATACTAAAAAGATTATACACCATGACCAAGTGGCATTTATTCCTGGAATGCAATGATGGTTCAATATACGAAAATCAATAGAAATCACATTAACAGAATGAAGGGAAAATACATGATCATTTCAACTGATACAGAAAAAGGATCTGACAATTTAACATCCTTTCATGATTTAAAAACAACATCACAATTCACAGCACTGTTGAATCACAGATCTGTACCTCTGAAACAAATAATGCAATATATGTTAAGAAAAAAAAAAAAAAGAAGATAGCAGGAGGGGAAGAATGAAGGGGGGTAAATCGGAGGCGGAGATGAACCATGAGAGACTATGGACTCTGAAAAACAAACTGAGGGTTCTGGAGGGGAGGGGGGTGGGGGGATGGGTTAGCCTGGCGATGGGTATTAAAGAGGGCACATTCTGCATGGAGCACTGGGTGTTATGCACAAACAATGAATCATGGAACACTACATCACAAACTAATGATGTAATGTATGGTGATTAACATAACAATAAAAATTTAAAGAGAAAAAAAAACATCACACACACCTTAACAAACTAGGAATGAAAGGAAACTTTTTCAACATAATAAAAACTAAATATAAAAAAACCACAACAGCTAACATATTCAATGGAGAAAGACGGAAACCTCGTAAGATCAGGAACAGTATGTCCACTTCCACTACTTTGATTCAACACAGCATCTGAAATTCCAGCCAGGGCAATTAGGCGAGGGGAGAACACAAAAAAAGGCACCTGGGTGGTTAAGTGTCCAACTCTTGGTTTCAGCTCAGATCATGATCTCCCGCTCGTGACATCGAGCCCCACGACGGACTCCACACTTAATGCTGATTTTGCTTGTCCCTCTTTCTGCCCCTCCCCCTGCTCATGCACATGGCATGCACACACGGCTCTCTCTCAAATAAATAAATAATCTTGAAAAAAAAATAACTCCTTCAACTCAAAATCAAAAAACCACCCAATTCAAAAATGGGTAAAAAAATAGACATTTCACCAGAGAAACTGACCATTCTCCAGATGGTCCATAAGCACATGAAAATATGCTGAAACATCACTAATCATTCAGGAAATGTAAATCGAAACCACAATGAGATACCACTTCATACCCATTAGGACAGCTATTAATCAAACACACAAAAAACAGAAATTAACAAGTATTGACAGGGATGTGGAGAAATCAGAATCTTTGTGCATGGCTGATGGGAATGTAAAATGTGTAGCTGCTATGGAAAACAGTATGGTGATACCTCAAAAAATTAAACATAGAATTACCATTATGATCCAGCCATTCCAACTCTTGGTATATAACCAAAAGAATTGAAAGCAGGGACTCGACCGGGTATTTGTATGCTGATGTGAATAGCATTATTCACAACAGCCAAAAGGTGAAAACAACCTAAATGTCCACTGACAAACAAATGGATACATAAATTACAGTTTATACATACAATGGAGTATCACTCAGCCTTAAAAAAAAGAAATTCTGAATTGTGCTATAACATGGATGAATCTTGAAAACATTACGCTAAATGAGGTAGGCTAGACACAAAAAGACAAATGCTGTATGACTGTACTTCTATGAAGTACCTGGAAGAGTCAAAGTCATAGAAATAGAAAGTAGAATAGTGGTTGCCAGGGGCTGGGGAGAGGGCAACAGGAAACTGTTTAATGTGTACAGAGTTTAAGTTTGGAATGATGAAAAATTTCTGGAGATACAGAGTGGTGATGGCTGCACAACATTATGGATATAATACACTTAAAACGGTAAATCATATATAAACAATAAAAAACCTTTTTTAAAAAGCACAAAATATGCTTAAAAGAATAAACACAGTCTAATTACAAATGATGGCAGGCTTTTCAAGGGATGTCTACTCAGAGAATACCCTATTTCCCCTTTTCAGAGCTGGACTATACCCACAAGGGATAAACTCATGAACAAGCTGACCCAATCATATCTTCTCTCCTTTGGAGTTCTGAAATCCATATTGAGAGATACACCCAGCAATGCGAGCCACAGTTACCTGTAGCAGGCTGGCTTTAAGGAGGACTAGGTGTACAAAGGACCAGAGAGCTAAGTGTAGAGATGCAGAAAAAGTGACAAGTAATCATATGGCACCAGACAGAAACAGAAAAGCTTCCTTGATTCCTGACAGTTTTCCAATGTCTCACTGTGTTCTTTTAAAGGCCAATTTATATTTCTCAGTCCTGGGTTCTGCAGAATATTCCTACAGCATTATAATGTATTTCCTTTCCTTCCTTATGCTGACCTGAGCAAGTTTCTGTTACTTGAAATCAAAGGAGCAGAGACTAAAGTAAATATTTTAATCTCAATAAAGATAAAACAAAAATCTATTCCTACCCAAATCCACTCATAGAATTAAAACTTTGACCTGGGAATAAATATTTATTTTCTTTACAGTCACAGACAATACTGGAACACAAGTGCTCATGAATAGCATTAGAAGATATTCACTGATTAAAAATCTAATACCAGTGTTCCATTTATCATTCTCTAGAATGCTTTCAGAAGCTAACTATGAAGGTTAATTTTATGTGTTAACTGGGCAATGGAGTACCCAGATAATTTGGTTAAAACATCATTCTGGATGTGTCTGTGAGAAAGTTTCTGGGTAAGATTAACATTTGAATCAACAGACTGAGTAAAGCCAAGACTGCCCTCCCCAATGTGGGTGGGCCTCACTGAATCCACTGAAGAAATGAACAGAACAAAAAAAGGCAGAGTAAAAAAGAATTCACTCCTGCCTGGTTGTTGTCAAGTTGGGACATCAATATTCTCTTGCCTTTGGAGCCCTCCTTAGACTTGAGCTGTACCATCAACTCTCCTGGGTCTCCAGCTTGTTGACTGCAAATCTTGGGACTTTTCAGTTTCCATAATCACATGTGCCAATTCCTCCTTACCCACCCATCCATCCATCCATCCATCCATCCGTCCGTCCATCCATCCATCCTATGGGTTGTTTCTCTGGAGAATCCAAACTAAGACAAATACAGCAAGTAAAATTTGGATCAAAAGAGAGGAAAAGAGAGTGAGACAATACAAAATCTTTAAAGGGGTATTCATGCATAATGGGAAAATATCAAAATTCTTTTTTATTTATCTACAGATTAAAAGATTACATCCACATAAATGTAGATGAAACATTTAATTATAAAACTGCATTAGAAACAAACCAAACCATAGAAATCGATCTCCTTTAATACCAAAGTCTATAATGCCCACATACCTTTCTGGCACAAATGAGCAATTCTCTTGTATGTGTCACTGAGGTTTAATAAAAGCACAATCTTTCTCATTTAAATCTGGTAGGATTTTTTTATAGTTACAGAGGGCCAGGGGTAAGGGATCATTTGTGTACTTTATGGGTCCATGGACTAAAAACAAAAACACTGATGTATCCAGAGGCAGTGTAAATCAGTGCAAAAAAACTTGATTTAGCAGTCTTAAACCCCAGGTTCTAGCTTTGGCTAGGACATATTAAAGAGTGGAGCTCTGAGAAAAATCACAACCTCTCAGGGTGTTGATTATCTTGCCTCCAAAATGAGACAACTAGATTTTTAGATGATTAGAAAGGTCTAATTCTGCCCTAAAAGTCCATTATTATAATGTAAATAATACCTTGTCACTAAGAACAATGCCATTGCAGTACAACCTCAAATGTCCAATTAACTAAGTTTAAGGACATAATTCAGTATGGTTTCTTCTGATGGTATAGCCATATAAATTTGCTCTTCTTCTGTTTCACTGAATAAAAATATAATATTCTCCCATCCATCTTCCCTCTATCAAAGCATACATGTTTGGAATTAGCTAAATTTGATTGTTTTAAGAATCACACAATTATAGGTACTGGCAATAGAGGCAGAAAGGAAAATAACAATATTGTATGCTTTAAAAGAAAACATTCAATGTTTTACCATTTAATATAATTCAATAAATTGAGGAAGCTAAAATAAACACAGACCTGTATATATTTAACTATTTGACCCCCTTACCCCCAACAAACACAGAGTCAAATGAAATATTCTGGAACATTATAAATATTAATAAATATAGAATCTGTGACAAGTTAAAGGAAATATAGAAAAAACTCAAATTCAACTACAAGGATATAGAAAAGAAATAAACTCAGTATGTTAGTAAGTAATTGGGGAAATGATAAAAGAAAATGGAGAGTACAACAAAAATATAAAAATTTTCATTTTTAAAATTTTTGTTCACTAAAACTCAACAATTGTGCTATCCCCGAGACATCGTGTTATTTATTTAAAAGGAATAAAAATACTTGAAAAGCACAAAAATTAAGATTAAAATGTAATGCAAACCAACTACAATTGGGAAGACAAAAGTATCAAAGAGTGAAACTGAGTGACACCCTAATGAATTACAGAAAACAATCTGAAATTGAAGGGAAAAAAAATAAGTATATAACATTTTCTTCCAGTTATTTTGTTATCTATATAATGATCTATGTATCCTATCTACCAATTTCTTGAATAAAAGGAACCTAATGACAAAGCTCATATCCCTCTGTAGCTTGCATATAAAAAAATGTTCAATGTATTTGTTGAATATAAGTGAATCCCTTAGACATCCTCTAAGAAGTTGGGGAAGGGGAAGAAAATCAAACCCTAGAGTCAAACATTACCCATTCCTAATCCTATAACCTTTGCCTGCCTCTTTTCTGCTTTGCAAAGTTTCTTTATACTTAAGTTCCTATTTCCAATCAGATCATAAATAATCATTCTAAAGAGAGTGCCTATGAATTTAGAATCAAGTATATTTATGCTCCCAGCTCTTCTCAAAAAAGCCCTTTGGGGAAAACATTCTATTTAGTTACTTCCAACTTTTTCCTTTCTCTCCTTATCTACTAAAGCTATTAAATAAAAAGCATTTTCTGATACTAATAATTTATATGTGAGAATGCTTCTTTGTGAAGTTTTAGCAGAGTTTTAAGTTTCAACACATTACATCTACCTGAATTTATAAATTGTTTTGTTATACTTTGTAATGAATTAACAGTGTTTAAATTTTTAAATACTATCAATGTGTTGAGTACAGAGTAAGGTGCCTGAGAACTTATTCAAAGATACTGACCTAGTGGGCTTCACACCCTTATCAAACTCAGTATGTCTTCTGTGTAAGAAATATTTTACATTGACCCTTTTTAACAATCTGAAATGAAATGCACAGGTAAGATAAGCAACCTATGTATGTAATTTTTTTAATGGAAATCAATATCCTAACAAATACAAGAATGAAATTTTAAAAGAAATCTATGATAAACACAAGTATTTCAATATTACCCTCAGAAATGATTACACCAGAAGACATAATGAAGTAATTGAAAGCTAGTACCTATTCATAAAATCACAGTGAATGTAACAATTACAAATGTCCACAGACTGGTATACTCTCTACTGCTAAGCCAACTACTACAATCATGACTGCCACAGGCAATAGGATTTTTCAAAATGGCGAACTACTGGCCAAGTTCAGAACAAAGTTGAGTACAATCTTCTTCAATATACACTGTGGTTATATACCTAGGAAAATTCAGTGCATGTTAAAACTTTACAAAATATACTTTGTATTCTAATTAGGTTCATTTAAAATTGCCCCACCCACTATAGACCTCCTTCCCTGGCCTCACTCACTAGATGCCCTTCAGTTATTTTGTCAACAAAAAATACCCTCATAAACTTCTAGAACACCTCCTAGAAAATAACATTTCCCCCACAGAGAACCAAAGCTCTCAACAAGAGTACCCCTGTGTGACAAATAACAAATGAAAGAGTCTAGTTGATTTATGCTACACTGAAACAGCTACAATCCTAAGAAACTGAAGAACATACAAGCATAATACAAACTACTGCTGATTTTAATGCTTATATTTTCCCTTAGGATCATTAAGAGTTTGTATGAATTAAAACTGGTAAGGGTGTTGAAAATTAGTTCTGAAAGAGGCACTTAAATTTAGCTCCGCTTTCATGTCAAAAGAAATTCTTAAAACAGTGTGAGTATCTGCTGCATAAGATGGTGAAAACTGAAGAAAAATAAGGCAGGCAAACACTGACACTTGTGGTCATTCCGAGATTGCTAATTTGAAATCAGGCTAATTTCTGCTTTGTAAATTCAAGGAAAGGTAAAACTGGTTCATAAATCATCTACTGATTTCAAAGGAAAACTGTAAACTCTTAATGAACACACAGTAATTTTTCTTCAAAAAAAGAAAACTTACTAATTTTAAAGACCCAAAAATGTGCTATTTGTCCATATATTTATATATTGAAAAAGATTTCATCTGATTTTAAGTCAAAAGATATAAACTCTAAGCAAACATTATGCAAAACTGTTGACTGATGTCAATTAAAACTAAAGCTGGTCTCTAAATAACTATGTCAAATGGCATTTTTCAGAGTACTATGGTGGAAATGACACCTGATTCAAATCATTAAGATTTTTCTCCAGCACTGGAAAAAATAACTAGTTCTTTAGGTGAGCACTGGCTGAAATAAAAATGGCTTGCATTTAGGGGCCAATTACTCACACTAAAGCACCAACAGGAATGAAGACCAATGTAGAGAAAACCAGATTCATGTCTCCCCTTCTCAAATTATTCAAGGATATTTGCTCATTCTCAGTGAATCGCCTGCCACGGTTGAAGTGTTATCTCCTACACCCTTTTCTCCCTCATTCTTTTTACCAAGGACATTTAGTTGAATTTATATAGGTAGTAAACTCCATGAAATAACTTATCTTTATTATTAGTGAGCAAATCTAAACCTGATTCATCATGTTATAATGACTCAGAAACTACTAGCCAAATGAATAAAGTAATAATTACTTCTGTACTCGATAGAAACTAAGAATTAGGTGGCTATTCAAAACCTGTCTTTAAATTCTGCCTCCCTGAGGGCTATTGCACACATGCCCAGGAAAATCCTAAAACCAACCTGGACAGTTCTGGCCAAAATACAGAGTAATAGCCTATTTTTCCCATCAGAGATGTGTTATAAGATTAAAAAGCAGACCTATACAAGTAAAAATTACAAGACATTTCTAACTATAAAACTTAACAAAATAGCTGCCAGTTTCCTCAGTCTGACAAAGAAATCTGTCACATTTACTCAGAAAGTTTAACCATAGAATTCAGATGTTAAAAGAAACTAGACTAAAGGAAGAACTTCTATAAGCTTGCCTGTCATAAGATTTTTACAGTTTCTCTTGGCTGGAAACATGCAGGTTGTGAGAAAAAGTCACTAAAGGAACTTTAATCTGGTGTCTGCTCTGTTTTTCTGTACTTCATGTAAAGTTCTTAGCCAGTTTAATTTAAATTTAAGAAACCAATGGCACATGTACCTAAAAGTTTAAATTCTGATTAAGTAGACAGGCACCTTTTTATCAGTTTCTAGGAGTCTCTTTTGTTGTATTAACCCTTATCCCCTAGCAAGCATAGCTGAGACAACAGTCCACTGGGAATTCAGGGGCTCAAACCAATACTGGGGAAACCATTAGCCAGCAGTTTATCTGACGGAGCTCTCTTAATCAAGATCTATAATAAATCCAGTGAGACACCAAAAGAGTCAAATCAAAGGAACTAGCAAAACAAAAAGTTTCATCCTTCCTAGAGAAAGGGGTAGGGAAGGTGTCTAAACCATCTCTGTCCCCCTAACATTTAATAAACTGTGCATACCTACAAATACTTGCACACGGTAGTTGATCAGTGTGTGTTTGACAAGTGAATAAAGTGAAAATATAAACATCCATTTATAATTCTATGAATTATTTCTAGGTATGCTGTGCCAGTCCTATAAAAGAATTCCCACTGCGGTGCCTGAGTGGCTCAGTTGGTTAAGCGGCTGCCTTTGGCTCAGGTCATGATCTCAAGGTCCTTGGATTGAGCCCCACATCAGGCTCCATGCTCAGCGGGAAGCCTGCTTCTCCCTCTCCCACTCCCCCTACTTGTGTTCCCTCTCTTGCTCCCTTTCAAATAAATGAAATCTTAAAAAAAAAAAAAAAAAATTTCCACAATTTCTTCAGCAGTGTTACCTAGTATAATGGTTAAGAACAGAGCATAAAGGGGCGCCTGGGTGGCTCAGTCAGTTAAGCGGCTGCCTTCGGCTCACGTCATGATCCCAGCATCCTGGGATCAAGCCCCCGCATCGGGCTCCCTGCTCGGTGGAGAGCCTGCTTCTCCCTCTCCCTCTGTTTGCCGCTCTGCCTACTTGTGCTCTCTCTCTCTGTTAAATAAATAAATTAAAAATCTTTAAAAAAAAAAAAAGAACAGAGCATAAAGACTTAAGATAATCTTGCTTTAGTTTCTAGCCAGCTTCTCTTATCACCAGTTAGCTGATATCTGGGATAATTATTTACAACTCTAAGCACTGGTTCCTCATCTTTGAAATGGGTAGTATGATTAATAAGACTATTATTATGAGAGAAAAAAGTCATTTAACTACAGCTTAGGTAGGCTTAGCATGCAATCTGATTTTGGGCAAATAACAGTCACTGTTGCTGGCTGCATAATCAAATCCTATGTAAGGAATTACTGATTAAAACTGATCTCCTAAAATCCACCTCTACTTTTGTAAAATATGTTATTTTATGCAAGCACTTTAGCATTACTCTGCTACCTACCTTTAATATAAAAAAAAAGCAATGAGCATGAAGTATGAGTAGACATAGAGACTAAATAAAAACTGGCTTTCATTTTTCTCCTTCACACTTAACTAGGAAAGCCAAAGCTCTAGACCTTGGGTTTCCCATTTATAAAACTCTTAATATTCCTTCTAACATTTCTGGGAAAGTCACATAAACTCCTTAAAAAAAAAAAAAATCAACAGGATTCCTCCAAGTACAAAAAGTATTTTATCAGCTACACTAAAAAACATGAGGACAAAAAAATTTAAAGTATTAGAGAAAATGTAACCCTGTATTTTAAGTAACAGATTTAATTAGGGAAGACAGGTGGGATAAAGCATATATATGACTGCAAATTCATAGCTTAAGTTCTAAAATGATAAATTTTTAGGAGTTAATGTCCCTGAACTCTCACAGGAAAAACTGATAATTCAGGCTATTAAGGGGGAGGAAAAAAAAAAAAGGCAATGCCCCAGTATTCTGCAGAAAAAAAGTAAGGTGCCCAGGAGACTAACCATACAAAGAAATATTTCAGAGTATCTAGTGCTTATTGAAAAATGTGCTTGGAGGCAAGTTAGGAAACAACCCTGAAATATTAGGACATTCTAACATACATGTTAATTTTAAAGAAAAGGAAAAATAAAAAATAAATGCTGACATTAAAAGGTGATTAAAAATAAAGTTTTGCTGCCTTCAAGAACATTAGAAACCACATTAAGAGCAAAAAAGAAGTGGGCTGTACCCCATCAGGTGTCATTAAGTAATCCGCTCCAGCTCATTTACAAACTCCAGAAAATTGGGGGTGGGGGTATTTAAGTTATAGATAAAAAAATAAATGGACTGAGTCTTATCTAGATACTAGTAAAATTGGAGCAATTTGAGAAAATAAACCTCAAAGGAAGGAGTGTACTGAAAGGGTTAAATTGCACCAAGTTACATATAAAAGCTTATTGCCTAGGTCCCATAAAATCATGTAAGAAACATGAAAGCCAACATCTAACACTGAAACATTTAGAAAGCCTGTGCTTAAGCATAAAGTAAAAAAAATAAAGAAAATAAGGAAAAAATAAAATTATAACCATTTCATAATCATCCCATTTTCATATTATGCACTCATCACTACACTTACACTGAATATATATAATTTATCACACAGAAGCAAAATCTCTAAGCTTCACCCTACCTTAGGTTTTTAGTCAAAATGAATGCAAACAATCACGTGGGATTCAGCCAAGCAGTGACGTTAAATTCTGCTCTGTCAGAGAGAGCATCTGTCAAGCCCACATTTAAACTGCTGCCTGCCTGTGCAGCAGCTGAGGAACCATGGATTTCATATTATAGACTAAAACCCCAGTAAAACTGCTCAAAATCCTTCCTGCAGCTGCCAGGCAACAGCAAAAGAGAGTTAAATCCTATTCTATTCCAATACAATCGAAGCACTACATTCTAGCTCTGGCTGCTTTACATCGCAGCTCAGTGTTATTACTAGAAATATGGATACTGAGAAGAGAATACAGCACTGCATTGTCCGGCCAGGAAAACAGCAGATGTAAAAAGCTTCAATGCATCAACTGTCGGCAAGAGTCAACAGTGCTCCGATAGAGCGGACAACTGCAGCTCTTTTGTTTAAAGAACGAGAAAGAAAATGAAAGAAAGGAAAAATCTCAGACGACTAGGACCCATATGAACAAGAAGGGTAACTCGAAGACAAGCAGACAGATGGACACTTTGGATACTGTGAAAAGCAATCGCAGGAGGCAGACTATTGGGGGATGTGCGCATGTTCGATAGCATCTTTTTTGCTGAAGTGATGGCGTGCCAAAAGTATTTTCAGTGGGCATAATCCTCTCCACATAAATGGCCTGACCAAGGAAGGTATGTCGATATCTTGTGTGTAATATTCATTTAAATGTCTGTTACCTTTTCATAGCCCCTGAGGCACTAATATCTGATAAACAAGTTCATCCAGTTCACCGTCCTTGAAACTATGAAAGGGTTTCTAGATATATGATTTTAAAATCTGTCATTGTTAAAGCTGTCTTTGCTTTATTCAGGTAAATATGTAGCTTGAAGTAATTATGGATTATGGATGTATAAAAGAGAGAAAAGGCAAATAATAACAAGATGTGCTTAAAGGATTCTCTGAGAAATTAAACTTAAAAAGAAAAAAACTGTAGCCCTCTAAAGAAAACACAGCAAGCCTCTATCAAATTAGGTCAAAATGAATTCTTATCTAGTAAATTAAAGTGATCTCTTAAAAGCGGCTATCAAAAGAGACAATGCAGTGAAATTATATTAAATAGTATCAAAGATGGTCTTAATATTAAGAGCTTTTTTCATCCTTTTAAAACAAATAATATATAACAGCTTTTACTAACAAAATCTTCCCTCCAAGATCCATCTCCCCAAATAAAGATAACAAAAACAAAATAAGACAGTATCAACAAATATTATAGAGCTGTAAGAATACTAAAAGGAAAGCATTTGCATAGGATCACATAAGGTGGTGTGAGTTTTATGAACAGCACACCACCACAGTAGATTCGCATGTTATTACAGTGTCCATGAATACAACTTTAAACAAAGAAATATCAATAGCTGCTAAAAATTCCCCCACTTGAAAAAGTGAGCTTTCATTTTAAGCAACTGACAGATTCCAAATAATCAAATACAAGACTGTTCTTGGTGATAATTTTTAAAGTGAAACTCAAAACAGAGGATGAAAATAATCTAATATAAAAAATATTCATGAACTGCAATACAAGGAAAAAAAATTAAATATAAATGTAGCTACTGCGCTTCTAGGCTATATTAATATGTACTAACAAACTACCATCATGGTATGTGTGTGCCTGGGGTAGAAATAAATCTAATAAACTATTTAAACAACAATCACAGAACAGCAACTCATGGCTCAGGAACTCAAATTCAAAAATTTTTTACAGTTCTATCCACAGATCCTGATATTGGCTCAATCTCACAACACAACTCAATAACCTATTATTTAATAATCACAAAAGGCAAACATTTTAAAGGCACATGTAAGCATTCCATTCTAAAATTAAAATTTTAAACAAGTTTATCAGGCCCTATTATCATCACATCTCAACATCAACTCTCACTGCCAATACCATGAATTTTTGTTCCACTATAGAATGAAATCAGATGGTATTAAATAAAAAAATATAGTTGTGAAAAATCTCAGGTCTCTCTTAGATTCTCTTCTCTCAGTGTTAACAGCACCAATTAAGCATTTTTATAAGCTACATATCTCAAAAGCACAGAATTTTTTTTTATTCAAGCACCAGCAAAATCTAGGATTGTTCGACACACTAAAGATACCAACACTTTTAAAAGCCAAATGATAAAAACTGTGTGTGTGAGAGAGAACGAGTATCGAGTACATGAGAAGTAACTGAACATTTCACAGTTAACAATCTCTCCATGAACTTCAATTCATAAGATGTAAATACACATTAGTAACTTGAAAATATTATCACAAAAAAACCCTAAGAGCTAAATCAAACGTATTTCTAAGCTGAAAATGTAGAAGTGCAAAATTATTTAGATTGCCACAATATTTTAACTTTCTTGTCATGTTCCCACTTTTTAAGAATTAAAACACAACAGGCAGTAACTGGAGAATAATTTTAACATTTAATAAAAGGAAGAACAGTTACTTTAATTTTACTTTCTTTTTAACAGAAAAATTATGATGAATACCTGAGAAACTTCTAATAAAGAAATGTTTAAAGCTAGACACATGCACTTCATTTAACAATGGGAGATTACCAACTGAGTATATATGAATTTAAAGCCTGGGAAGTTTAATATTTACAAACATACAAATGTCATGAATTTAAATTAAGATGCATCTCCATCACCTAGTGCTACAAAATCATATAGGACCATAAACTATGTATTTATGCTAGATTACAACACATAATAATATGCTGTTTTCTCTAACATGGAAATACTTTAGAGATATCATTTCAGGTATACTGCTTTCATAAAATATCACATTACTATGATATTTACCTTCATTCATTTCTTCAGTTGTTTATTCAAAAATCTGATCTTATATTTAGTGTTTCTTAAACCATCAAATTTACACTTTTAAAAGACATAAATGATGGGACTTCAACCAGATACCAAGCATATATCAACAAAAAGGTGACATATTTAACTTTGTCTTAGAATGTTTAAAATACATTACCAAATAAATTTAAAAAGCAACTTTTGTTTCTTTTAAATTTATACATATAACCCTTATATCTACTGGCTTCTTTATGGCGTGGAAGAATCGTTACTATTTATCAAATATTTCATGTGAAAATAAAAGCTTAGAAAGAGTTTCCTGGTCTAAACAGAATGGCCAACTATTTACAAATACAGGAAGGAAGAAAAAGCTGAGTTTCTAAATCAGAACTCTCAGCTTATTTTCAGTTTAGTTCACAGCAGAACTGTTTTGCGGGTACAGTGAACAGCCTTGGTCTTTATTATAGAAATGTGAAATTAAAGATTATGTAAATAAACTCTAATAAATAGCAAACTAGGTTCTGTTTTTAAAACCCCAAACTTAAAAAAAAATCACTGTTTGTATCTCACACAATGATTGAACAATATTTTACATTTGAGAATAACTTCTAAAAGTACTACATAATGTCAGATAGTAGAAACTATCAAAAGCTGGCGCCTTTACTATTATACTTTGGAAATTTGTTCAAATTCCCACCTACTTGCTCCTCCTAGTGGCTGCTGCTAGAATAGTACTTTCATTCATACATGTCTAACCCTTTCAATCAATATTTTCAAAGTACTTCATACTATATATGTGAATTTTCCTGTAATTATTCAATTATATGAGAACTTCCATGTAAATACCATTTCCCCAAGATAATTAAGTTTCATGTCAAGGCTAAGCAAATTTGGTATTAAGTATGAATCTCTTAATATCACAGGCCACACAAAATATATATGCACAGAATTTTAAATAAACGCTACTACATTAAATTTAATTGACTAGTTTTCTTTTGCATAAGAAATAATTTTCATTAAAAAATTGAAAAAATTAAAATTAGTTATCAGTCCCCTTCTCAAGTTTCTTCTCTTTAAATAGAAATCAAATTACAGCTCCTTTTACCCACCTCTACCCTCACATCTTGATCCAGAAAAACAAAGAAGTGAAAAACATGAACAAATTTGTGCTATGTACTGAAAAGTCTTGTTCAAAGATAACACCACCAGTTTTTAATATGTAGCATGATAAACCTCCCATACTGACATCTCATAATCTTTTTAAAAATCTAGGGTTTTAAGTATCATGCTACTAGAAGTCCTAAAAATGTAACAAATTTTCTGCACACAAATGTAGAACACAGCAAAATTCAAGAATCTTTTAAAATGCATTTTGTAAAATTTAAAATTTTAAACAGCTGGATATGAAAGTACCTAGTGCCTATATTTTGTAAGGAATCTGAAAGGACTGTTCAAAGTAGTTCTTTGTTTAATTCTAACACGGAGACTCAAATGAGATATGTGATAAGTGTTCTGCCAAGGCCAAAGACAATTAAAGATAACTGCTAATATTTTAAAAATCAATCTTAAGTCTAAGTAAGGACAATGATCTCCTGAATACCTCATCTTTGAAGTGGAAGGTTAATATCAGAAAGAGTATTTGAAAATGTTTGTCTTTTATTACTGTCTTAAAATCCTGTACTGAAGTTACTGGACCCTGAAAATTAATTTTGACAGGTGCATCTTCTCATTGACTTTCTCAACACAGTAGGGGCCAATGGAAACATGCCAAGCAGTGTACTGTGACTAACAGAACTCTGCCATAATCAACCTTGCACCGTCTGTCCCACAACTGATACATGACTATTTTACAAAAAAGGCCACTGACTGTGCACCATAACACCAATGGTATGTCAAATCAATTTTAATTAATGCCAATAAATTTTCCATCTGCTCTCAGGCCTTCTTACATGGCCTCTCTCAGGAATCTAGTAACATTCTTCTCTTCTATACATGCATACAGCTTTTAAATCTTTAACTCATGTCAAAAGTACAAATGACCAGAACTACCTAGACAATGAAATGTGGAAGAAAAATTAATCCATCACTTCTCTCTTTGAAGTGCTCATCCTGTTTTCAGTGATGTTATGTTACCAAGGGTAAACAAATTATAAACTCATTCCTCGGTTATCATATTTTCACAACTTAAAAAATTCCTCTTTGCCTTAATATTACTAACATCCAAAGTCTCTTTTCAGGCGTTCTGTAAATATTTAGCATTTTATAAATTTTTATGTTTCATCTTTATAGAATGACTGCATGGGAGACAACGTGGCTGATTTAAAAAATGATTACCAAAGAATAGTACTGATTTGGGAGAAGGAAACATTTTCAGCCATCAGTAGTATTTCGTATCCCGTTACTGGATATTTACAACATGCTTCAGTGGAGGAGAAGACACTGCTGCTTTGCAAAGATGAGCTGGAATGCCAAGAGGTCTCTGTTCCGTACCCATCTTATTGGTGTACTTTCTCTAGTGTTTCTGTTTGCTATGTTTTTATTTTTCAATCATCATGACTGGCTGCCAGGCAGAGCTGGATTTAAAGAAAACCCTGTGACATATACTTTCCGAGGATTTCGTTCCACAAAAAGTGAGACAAACCACAGCTCTCTCCGGAACATTTGGAAAGAAACAGTCCCTCAAACTCTGAGGCCTCAAACAGCAACTAACTCCAATAACACAGACCTGTCGCCACAAGGAGTTACAGGGCTGGAGAATACACTTAGTGCCAATGGAAGTATTTACAATGAAAAAGGTATCGGACATCCAAATTCTTACCATTTCAGATATATTATCAATGAACCTGAAAAATGCCAGGAGAAAAGCCCTTTTTTAATACTGCTAATAGCTGCAGAACCTGGACAAGTAGAAGCTAGAAGAGCTATCCGGCAAACATGGGGCAATGAAAGTCTAGCACCTGGTATCCAAATCACACGAATTTTTTTGTTGGGCGTAAATATTAAGTTAAATGGTTACCTTCAACGTGCAATACTGGAAGAAAGCAGACAATATCATGATATAATTCAACAGGAATATTTAGATACATACTACAATTTGACAATTAAAACACTTATGGGCATGAACTGGGTTGCAACATACTGTCCACATATTCCATATGTTATGAAAACTGACAGTGACATGTTTGTCAACACTGAATACTTAATACATAAGTTACTGAAGCCAGACCTGCCTCCCAGACATAACTATTTTACTGGTTACCTAATGAGAGGATATGCACCCAATCGGAACAAAGATAGCAAGTGGTACATGCCACCAGACCTCTACCCAAGTGAACGCTACCCTGTCTTTTGTTCTGGGACTGGTTATGTTTTTTCTGGAGATCTGGCAGAGAAGATATTTAAAGTTTCTTTAAGTATCCGTCGTTTGCACTTAGAAGATGTATATGTAGGGATCTGTCTTGCCAAGTTGAGAATTGATCCTGTGCCCCCTCCCAATGAGTTTGTGTTCAATCACTGGCGAGTTTCTTACTCGAGCTGTAAATACAGCCACCTAATTACCTCTCATCAGTTCCAGCCTAGTGAACTGATAAAATACTGGAACCATTTACAACAAAATAAGCACAATGCTTGTGCCAACGCAGCAAAAGAAAAGGCAGGCAGGTATCGCCACCGTAAATTACACTAGAGCAGACAATTTCTTTTTCAAATGTGCAATCTGTAAAATATTGCTAAAAGCATGTATAGTTAAAACTGATTACATCCATAGGACAAGTTTTAGTTAAAACTCATCACATAAAGGAATTCAAAAATTATTTTTTTAATTTCTGAAGGTAATTAAAAATACAACATTATATAACAAAAAGGTATCCCAAAAGAATCTATTAAAAAAAAAAACTGTATAAGGGGATTCTGTGTATTAACATGCAATAACAAGCATGCATACATCAATGGTTCAAGGCTTATGTTAGGGGCCAATAAGATGTACTTGCATATATTTTCCACATAAACTTTAAGAAATGGAGACAGTCAAAAGAGCCTTCATTTTAGAATCCGTTTTTCATTTTAACATATAATTAAATGTAAATAAAACATTACTATCAATCTTAAGGAAACTCTGTACAAAGGACAAATTTTCTGACCTGACTATTCTAGGGTTCTGAAACTATATTCCATGCAATAAGATTTAGTTGAATTAGTCCATAAACACATTTATAAAGTTCAGCTGTTTCATCAATGCAATTCTCACCTAAGTATTTACCTTTTAAAAACAACTGGGATATTCATTTTCTTATATTAGTACATATATCGGGGGAAATTATTTTCTGACATGATGTGATAAAATGTGAAAAATTAATGTGTCTCAGGCTCAAGTTTTTATAAGAAAAAAAAGTAAATGTTTCAAAATAGTTTGTTTCCTCGTTGGTGTTAAGGGCCAAGCTAGTATTTCAATGAGTTACTAGATCAGTTACTGCACTCTTAAGGAGTACTACCACTTAACTTCAAGGGTATCTGTAAAAATATATCACGTTCCTCTAACGGAAGCAAAAGTAATTACAGGCAAAAAGAGAAATGTACTGTTGAAAAAAGATACAGGATAAAGAGTGCAGCAGCAGTTTCATTCAATACATTTTTAAGATGCATGTCTGCCAAACTGCAACATATGGGAAGTTTATTTCCTGACAGCAGGTGTACACATGCCAATACTTAATCATTTTATGGCACCTATTTCTTTCTCAGAGTGCCAAGTTTACAAACCTGCAGTTTTTAATTTGGTAGATGACAACTATTCTGTGTCACCAATTTCAAACCATTTTTGGGAGGGATGGGGGAAAGTTATAAATGTTTGATGAACACTTGATTCTAGGATGACAATGTATACAATGCACTTTTACCAAGTTTTTAATAAAAAAAAGGTAAACAAGAAAATCTTTACTGAATGTTAGAGTACAAATATTTTCACAGGAATTTTGTTTGGCTCCATTACAAATTTTAAAATCAAGAAATAGTAACCTGCTAAGTGTTTTTATTTCATAAAAGTATGTAAAACTTAATCTAATGAAGATATTACTTATCCTAATTCTAATGACAACCATTTTTTTTATGACAACCATTTTTAACCTTGATTCTATTCTGAAGAGAAACTGTACTGAAACAGAATTCTTATAATTGTTAAAGTTCAGAATCACAGAAACTATTTAAGTACTTATTATTTAGTATGATGAATTCTATTTTTACTGAATTTATCTCCCATTTTCAGTTTAGTAATCTAAGTATTCTAGAATAATAGAGTAATTTTGAAAGCCAAGCTATATTAACACCCCCAGCTCTTGGTTAAGTTCATTTTTCACTTAATTTATTCTATATGATTATAAAAAGACTAAAATTACTAAATGCCAAAGTTATTAAATAAAAGTCACACATAAGAGGATAACACCAAATTAGATAAAGTTGATGAGAGACAAAAGTAATTCTTCCCTCAATGTAGAGTAATTCATTTATACTTAAGAAATTAGAAAAAAAGGAGAGGGGGTATATGTGTATATATGTATGCACGTACAGGTATGCACCCAGAAACATAACCCAAGCACTATTTGCCTAAATTATGATTACAATGTAGGATCTTTAAAAGATAGTATTTTCCTTCTGGAAAAATTCAAGTTTAAAAAGCAGACTTACGGAAAACAGAATTCTTAACAGATAACTAAGTTTCTCCCAGCTCAGACATCAATTTCAAATCATTTCAATATCCCTGAGAATACTGTAAGAACTGATAGTAAGCTGATAACACTGCATTCTCAAAGAACACTGGACCAAATAGTTTCCTACTACTGCTGAAAATTTATTTTAAAATAAATTTTTTTAAAGATTTCATTTATTTATTTGACAAAGACACAGCGAGAGAGGGAACACAAGCAGGGGGAGTGGGGGAGGGAGAAGCAGGCTTCCCGAGGAGCAGGGAGCCCAATGCGGGGCTCGATCCCAGGACCCTGGGATCATGACCTGAGCTGAAGGCAGACGCTTAACTACTGAGCCACCCAGGTGCCCTAAAATAAATGTTTTATTAATTATTTTTGTCCCTCCACTCTCAGTATGCAAGATTAATTCTTCAGAAAATATGAATTTTTATATTATGATATCTCAACATCTAACCAAGTATTAACTGTGCCTTATTCATGCCCAGTACTATATGATTTTTTTTATTACACATGAAATACAATTTTAAATTATATTTGCACTGCATTTGGTCAAAGAAAAAAATTCAGGAACAACAACTATAATCTTTATGCTCAAAGTGTTAATAAATATTTTAAGGGATAAAAATACCAAAACTTTCAATAGTTACACTAGTTTGTTTTGATCAAGATTATAGGTGATGAAATTCTAACTCAAGCAAATAATTTAAATTTCTCACCTCTTAGTATACAGCAGAATCATATAATCTCAACTGGAATCTTACTGACATCTATTAACCAAAACCCCTATAAAAACACTAGCAACAAGGGCGGCAGGAACTATTTACTGATAGAGCATACACTATATGCCTGGTACTAAACACTTTACATACATGATCTCATAGAATCCTTACAAATAACACTAAGAGATGGGAAAGGAAGACTCATGCAAGAAGTTAAATAGCTAAGATCACACAGCTAGTAAAAAAGCAGATGGAAAAGAGTTCCATCTTTAAGACCATGTTCTCAACCACTATGTTATTCTGCTATATATTTCACATATGACACCTGCTGTAAGGTCTAAAGACTTAAGTGAAAATGGCCTGTCCTCTATTCTACTATTCTCTGATTATTCTTCATCTTTTGCCAAGGAAGGCTTCATAACCATTTTCTAACACTGGAGGGGCACCTGATGTTAGGTGCAGATAAAGAGAAGGGAAAAGAGAGGAAATCTGATCCCTCTGTTATTTTTCTTCTCCGTTTAAATTGTTTATATCTGGTGAGCAAAACCTTAGAAAACTCTAAGCATTACTGCTTATCTCTTGCTTCTTTGGGCACTGAGATACATCTGTAAACAATAGGCATGTTGCAGTTAGAAATTTAAAAAAAGGTGGCTATCTGAAGCACAACTGGATCATTTCTAACAAACAAAAGTAACACTATTTACTCACTCTACTGGTTAGTCACCTACTGTTCTGGGATGAGTCAGTAAAATCCTAGCTGATTTTAGATTTTGGGTTTGTTTTTCCATTGTTTACTGCTCAACTACAAAATTTCACTATTAAATTAGCATAGGTTTAAGATGAAAGAATATTGCTACTATGCACACATTTCTAATATACCTCACAGAATATCACTTTATCACTCAAACATTACTCTCAGAAGACAGGTAATGCACACAAATACTAAAAAGTGACATTTTGAGTTTTAGGAAGAAACCTGTCCTGCACTTCATGGACACACACAAACACACCCTCCTCTAAGCATGATATAACTATAAATCTTACTACTTCCAAGATACAATATATCAGAAGAGGAAGAAAAACACTTCTGTATCTATAGGAACTGTTTTCTCTCCCTTTACCAGAGCAAATGTCTGAGCTAAAGAACAACTGGAGCTAAAGTAATTGCCTCTGTTTATTAATCTTAATTATTTCAACTTCCAACTGAATCCTACAGATTCTAAATGTGAATATCTCACTTTCATCAATATCCTAAAAACTGAAAAAAACAGGTCAAGAGCATCATAAAAAAATACTAAACAGAAAACTAACATTATATACAAAATACTGAATTCATGCTTTTATGAGTTTTTAAATAAATGTTTAAAATACAAATTTATACCACAGAATAAAACTAATTAAGGGTGTTTGGCATAACTAAAATGCTATTAAAAACACATATTAGGATATAGATAACAGAATTAACATGAGATTCTGATGGCAATGAGAATTTTCTAACATACCGAAGGTTTGAAGCAAGTTAATGAAAACATTATAAACACAATAAATTTATTTAAAGGAATTTAATAAAACTGTTTCTACTTATGAGTTAAAAAATAAATACTATCAGAAAATTAAAAGTAGAAGAAATTACTATAAGCCATAGCCAAAATCTACTTATCAGACAAAATTAAGAACAGAAATAAAAATGTTCAATGAACCCATAACTAGACATTGTTTTATGGTTTACCAATAGTTTTCAAACTAATTTCCTCAGGTATCTCAGTAATAATTAGTAAAACCAGGAGAGCAGTGTTCTAAAGTCCTGCCCTCACTTTAATACAACTGCACTTTCATGTTTTATATGAAAAGATTCCATGACAAAGTTCATTTGAAAACAGGGCCAATTTTGTTTTTTTTCCATTGGGAACTACCTCAATGATTCTTAAACTGAAATATAACTACAGAAAATAGAAAAATACATAAGTTTACTGAACAGATCAACTCAAAGAATAAAAGGAATGCAGATAATCAAAAACAAGACTAAAATAGTAATCCAAGAGTTTTACACATAATACACATATAATATATATAATACATGTAATATATATAATACATAAGCCACTATACAATACAAATGGTAAAAAATTAATTCACAAAGGCAACAATTTAAAAATAAGGAATGATCACAATTAAGGAATTCTATGGAGAAAGCTAAGCTTTTACTGAGAGATATAAAAATTCTGAAAATGTCAGAACAGACCATTTTTTTTTAGTTAACAAGAATACCTACTTTTAAAAATGGCCATTCTTCCCCAATTAACATGTTTTCTTCACCTACATTTTCTAAATATTCGAGGGGAAAAAATGGTATATTAGGGTATATACAGGGTCAGTATAAGCCTAATCAAATCTTAATGAATATTTTTTAAAGTTTTTAGTGTGTGTGGATGGAGATCATATGTTTATAAAGTTAATATGAAAAAAAGATATCCGTAGGTAGATCATAAAGAATTTACTATAAAGCAACAATGATTTTGGTTTATACTGGCATAATAATTAGGTAGTTAAATCAAGAAAAAAAATTAGATCCTGAAAGAGATCCTAACATTTATACTAACCTGACATCATGAGCATATTAGAATTTAATATTCCCCCATTATTAAATAGAGAATCTGGTTGATTGATGGGTAGGATTTAACACTTAAGATTCAAGTCAAGTCCTATACTATTACAAAAAATAAATTCCAGGTGGAGCAAAGTAAGTACAATATATACTGTACTAATACTTATCAAACCTACCACATGCCAGATATTGTTAAGCATTTTAATGAGGGACTATAGGGACAATTTTTTTTGATCAAAGAATAAAAAGGAACTCAATCGCAGAGAGAAAGACATCAAGGCAGAAAAAGATAAACAATACTAGCCTCTACATAAAATTAGCTTTTGCCATAAACAAAATTAAAAGACAAAAGGCAATTATAAACTGAGAAAATATTTACAGTAAGTGACAGTAGTACAAGAGTCCTGATATAAAAAGAACTCTTAGAAGAAAATAGTTTTGATATATAAAGAACTCTTACAAGAAAATACCAATATTCCAAAAGATTTCTGACCATAAGCCACAAAGAAATCATCCATTAAGTAAAACATATTCAGCCTCACCAGTAGTCATATAAACACACTTAGAAACTAGGTCCCATCTTTATTAAACTGGAAGATAGATATTTTTTAAAGTAATAGTCTATGCAGGTAATGAAAATGAGAAAGTCCCCCACCAGAGGCAGTGTAAATTGGTACAGACTTTCTGAAAAGCAACTTAAAATTTTTTAACCAAAAAAAAGAAACTCCCAAAAACCAAAAAAACAAAAAACCCAAGACCTTTTGAGCCATTAGTCCACAATCAAAAATCTATCATAAGGCCATAATCCATCATGGAAAAAAACTTTAAATTTCCAAAACAACTATTAAACAAACTGTGGTAGTTATATAATGAATATTAGTCATTCAAAACTTGAATTCAAAGACTAATAGAAAAACACTCATATACTTTATTAAGCAAAAAACAGAACAAAACAAAACAGTGTAGTATGGGGCACCTGGGTGGCTTAGTCAGTTGAGTGTCTGCCTTCGGCTCAGGTCATGATCCCAGGGTGCTGGGATCGAGTCCTGTTCTGTGGGGAGCCTGCTTCTCCCTCTGCCTCCCGCTCCCCCCTGCTTTCTATCTCTCTGTCAAATAAATAAAATCCTAAAAAAAAAAAGTAGTATGGTTCATATTCCACAATACACATCTTCCCCACCCCCCCAAAAAACCCCAGAAAATAAATGTTAAAAAATGTGATTTCTGGAAAATGGAAAAATGGGTATTTTCTTCTTCCTATTTTTCTGTACTTTTTAATCTTTCCAGGTTTAAAATTAATGAAAAAGTCATTAACAAGCTAATGAGCATATCAAAGTTTGTACTATATCTTGCACTATTAGCACATGTTCACTGAAGTTACTCTAATAAATTTTAAACATTTTTAAGAAACTTTTTAGAAGTATAGATGATAATCAAATTTTTAATAAAATGACTGACTAGAAGATCTCTGAGTACTTCTTTCAATTATTCAAACATTTTTTGGGAGCCTACACTCTGCTGGGTACAAACACTATGATGATAACCTGATAAGATACGGTCTAACTTTAATAAATGGTGTTTGGGTACTTGGACAGTTTTAAGAAAAAAGAATCAGATCTGTTCTTCAACCATATGTTAGAATAATTTCCAACCAGATCAAAGATCTAAACATAAATAATGAAACAAACCAGTTCTATAGGGGGGAAAAAGTGAATTCCTTTATAATTTGGGAGAAGAGTTAACTTTCCTAAATATGACAAAACCCAGAAGCAGTAAGAGATTTATAAATGTGATTACAAAAGATTTTGAAAGAAATTCTTGCATGGCAATAAAAACATCAACAAAATCAGAAGACAAAGGACAATCTGAGAAAAGATAGTTGCAACCTATAAAAGTTTAATATCCTCAATATATTGAAAAGATACAGAGATCGAAAAAGGAGGCGGAAAAGACCAACATTCTGACAGAAAAATGGTGGAAAATATTATTTACAGAGAAAGAAATATGACCTTTAATCATCATCATATTATTGGGAATGCATACAAAAACCACTAAGAAACCATTACTCACCTATCAAATTAACAAAAAGTTAAGCCTGACATTATTTCTTTTGATAGACCTGTAGGGCAATAGGCACATTCACACATACTAGTGGAAACTAGTAAATGGTACAACTCCTAATGGGGGAGAATTTGGTTAACATCCTGCAAAAGTACAGAAGCATTTCCCCTTTACTTACCAATTCTACGTCTAGGAATCTCTTCCCAAAACACAGTGATAACAATATGAGGTGAAGCAAGCATAAAACTAATCATTGAGGCATGATTTGTAATAGCAGAGGACAGAAAACAACCTAAATGTCAATCCATATGGGCCTGGTTAAATAAACCAAGGTACACTACAACATATTGGGACTATATACCCCTAGTGGGATAGAGTCTAAGGAAAAAATAATTGCATCCAACTACTTTACAGTAAACAGTAATATTAGTATTGTTACTCTGAAATTTTCACTGAAATATCAGATAAAGCAAACAAGAAATTATGCTAATATGATTAGGAAATGCTATGAACGGAACTGTTTAAGAAAATTCTTTCTACTGATTATCCATATAAACCTGTGTTTATACACATCTTCACTAGAATAGGTGTGGAAAAGCAAACTTATTGAAAAAGAACAAAGATTATTCTCAAGGATATCACCATAAAAAGGGTAAAAGCAAATAATGAATACAGGTTGGTTTTTCCACACAGACACACACACATACACATACGTACATTTGGTGCGGGGAGGTGGGAAGAGAATGAGTGAGAGAATTATGGGGAACTCTGAGCATTAGAAAAGAAAAAAACAACAGACTCAGATCTGGATAACCATTATGTCTCAACAAGGGGAAAATAGAGAACCATCTTTAGTAGTACCAAGCTTACAAAAGTTCTGGCTTAGGATGGATGTAAAAGCACAGAGCATAGACTAAAGAGGAACTGCTTATTAAGCATTAAAAAAAAGGTTATAACTGAGAATATCAGATTTGAGTTACTACTGTGTATAGTTATTCTTAAACTCTACTCCTATAGAAAACTTGAGTTCCACCCAGTGAAGATGGTATATGCCTAAAAAAAGAATCATGATCTTTAAAAATTTCTAGAAAATTCCCAGTAATGGCAGATTTCCTATGGAAACCTTCCACCTTCAATTCAGAAAGTTCTAGGAAGACTTTCAGTCAAGGTAGCCTGCCTTGCACTGGTCAAGCTAAGATATCAAAGACCCTCTCTTCTAGTAATTTGAATCCTGAGGGAAACAAACATACACACACACTGAGGCATGCACCCAGACAAAATGATTGTAGCTAACTCACTTAAACTTCAGTACCCTGAAGAAATTATCCATTAATTCTTGTTATCCAGATCCCCAGAGCTGCTATGGTTCCTATTTCTTCTACCACTTGGTTCTCTGATTTTATGAGCTTGCCCATAATTTTCCAATACTTTTTTTCTTTGCTACAATTAGACTCAATTTTTTTTTAAAGATTTTATTTATTTATTTGAGAGAGAGCGAGTGAGCATGAGAGGGGGGAGAGTCAGAGGGAGAAGCAGACTCCCCGCTGAGCAGGGAGCCGGATGTGGGACTTGATCCCGGGACTCCAGGATCATGACCTGAGCCAAAGGCAGCTGCTCAACCAACTGAGCCACCCAGGCGCCCAGACTCAATTTTTGCATGTAACCAAAGAATCCTGACAGAAACCCTACCACCAGCAAATTCTGAAGTAATAAAATTGTTCTTAGCTCCTACGATGATTCCATAATGCTCCTCTGCAAGACCATGCCCTCTTTGTGTTCTGCCACCTGAACAAGTCAGGAATGCAAAGGCATACAAGAACAACTTCTCTGTTAAAGAAAGCGAGCTGAGGGGCGCATGGGGGGCTCAGTTAAGCGTCCGACTCTTGATTTCAGTTCAGGTCATGATCTCAGGGTCCTGGGATTGAGCCCTGCATCAGGCTCTGCTCTGAGCAGGGAGTCTGCTTGAGAATTCTCTTCCTCTCCTTCTGCCCCTCTGCCCCTTTCTAAAATAAATAAATCTTTAAAAAATACAACTGAGACTATGTTGCTATAAATACCTTATTACTGAGGAGAGGTCAGGGAAACAGGGTTTGGGACTTGGTTTCCTAAAGTCATACCATCCTGAAGGAGAGCCAACACGTCTGGAAAGTAACCACAAAAACTGACTGCCTGAACCTGATACACTGTAAAACGTTGTCTGACCTTAGAAACTAAATGAACAGGGAGGACAGAACTATACCATTTCACATTTGCTATTTAAAGTTGTATTCCTCGGGCGCCTGGGTGGCTCAGTTGGTTAAGCGACTGCCTTCGGCTCAGGTCATGATCCTGGAGTCCCGGGATCAAGTCCCGCATCGGGCTCCCTGCTCAGCGGGGAGTCTGCTTCTCCCTCTGATCCTCCCCCTCTCATGCTCTATCTCATTCTCTCTCTCAAATAAATAAAATCTTTAAAAAAACAAAAAAAAATAAATAAAGTTGTATTCCTTTATCAAAAATCTGTCTCCTGACAAGGTAAAAAACAAACAAAAACAAAAAACAAACAAAAAACGGCTACAACATTCTTCCTGGTAGGTTTATTTGAGAGAAGAAAATAAATGATTCCTCTACCCTGAAGAAAGAAAACAGCTGGGTAAAATTAATATAATTTTTACAAAAATAAAACGAATTTTTAAATCAAACTTCATAAGCAATAATCCCAAATTTAAACTATTTACATGATCTGAGTGTCTATAAGTACACCTACATTTAACAGTATGTTTAAACTGAAGTTATCTTCTCTCATCTCTAAATTTAGTATCTTTTCATCATTTCTTATCTCAGTTAATGTCTATCCCCAGTGACCACATGAGAATACCAAGAGTCACCCTTGCCACTTCCTTCTCTTGTTATCACCATTACCTATCTATCCCCAAAACCTGGATTCCTAATGGAATCCATCCACTTTTCTTCATCTTACTCCTCTAGTAGTTCAAATGAGTATCTCTCACTTGACCCTGCAATACTTCACAACTGGCTTCCTCATATTCATGCAGTCTGTTTCCCATTCTACAGCCAGAATGGTACCTTCAAAACAAAAAGCTATTCACATCATTCCAGTGCTTCAAAGGATTCCCAGTGTTCTTAGGATAAAGACCAAAATCCCTAAAATTTTGGGCAGCTATAAGATCCATAAATGGGTCTCTTCCTTGCTAATCATCTCTCTGCCCAATCTTCTGATCCCATTTTTGCCTTCTATTTTATTCTACAAATTACCTCTTTCTTCCTCAAGATTAATTTTAAAGGCAATAAACAACAACAACAAATCCTAGACTAGAAACAGTGAGTTGAAATCTGACTCAGTAAAACAAACTCACCTTTTTGGCTTACAGCATTTTTATTTTACTTGAAAGGAAACCTTTTTAAGGTATCAAATCAATTTTTCTCTATAGTGGTAAGACTCATTCACTGATTTCAATACAAATCGATACAAAAAGAAAGTATGAATATCCTAGAAATAACTATAAACAGTTATACAAACTTTAAATCCCTCTCAATCATTTTGGACTATACAGAAATGGATTTACAAACTGCCTATTAAAACTTAATCATATAAAAAAACTTAATCATAAACAGAGAAGCAATGGTGAAAGTGCTGATGATCAAGTTTACCAAAAGCCACATATTTCAAAGGACTGCATATCAGTGCATTTCTAACCAGGGATTATGATGCCTAAGAAGATCAAGAAGTGAGGTTTAACTTTTCTCAATAATAAATTCAATACAAATGAAATTGCTGGGCATGATTTCCCAAACAGACCAGTTTGACCATGTTTTAAATTCTAGAACTTGAACATTAGGCTAATAAAATTCTCGAGCCCAGTCCTCTTCAGAGTTGAAGAAACATCTGTAAGTCTGTTCACTTACTTGATAGCCTAGGTATTGAATCATAGGCTGTAGATAAAACGATGGACAAAAATCATTAAGTTGTTGAGATAATACTCCTTTGACCAAAAAAAAAAAAAATCCATTTATCAAATCTTCATAAAAATGAAAAGACAACTGTGATATCTGTCATTCAGGAAAAATACACAATGCTTCACAAGTATGTAACAGGGGATCTGACCTAATCTGTGCTGCCTAGGGTCAGAGAGCCTTCTGTGAGGCAATGTTAAAGCTAACATCTAAGAGATACTAGATGTTAATCAGGCAAAGAGGGAACAATTCAAGGAAGAAGGAACAGGTACAACGGCCCTAAGAATGGAAAAAACAAAGACAAAAAGAGAAAGATTATTAACAGCTGATGCTAGAAAGGTTAAAAAAAAGGAGGAGTGGGGGCGGGGGGGGGCAGGTAAAACCACATGAAGACTTACAGCACATATTAAGAATTATGGTTTTTCATCCCAAAAGAAAACCACTGAAAATACAGCAGTATTTGGGAAAAAAAAAAAAAAAAAGCTGAGGCTAGGTCATGTCTAACAGCCTCTATCTTAACTGTTTTTGAAGCACACTGGCTACAACGTGAAGAACATACTGAAGAGATGTATGAGTGACAGGAGAACAATTATGAGACTACTGCACAATCCTAGGAAGATATAAAAATAATTTGTAGCAGAGTATGGTAGTGATATGGAGATAAAGAATTCCAGAGATGTTAGGAAGTAATTTAACAGGCCCTCATGATGCCTAGATATTGGAGGCGAGGGAAAGGGAAATAGGTGGCAAGGATGATGCCTAAAATCCTGGCCTGGGCACTGAGGAGATAATGATGCCATGTTTATAGAGAGAAAAAACACTGTATGAGATCCTGATTGACCAAGGAAGACCCAGTAAAGGGCCATCAAGAAATATATGAAAGGACTGTGAAGTGGAACTGAATTATGAGGCACCAGTCTTATTGAGAGCAAGAGGAAGAATGATCAAGACAAACAAAACTGCAAAGAAAAAGGCCAGGAGGTTGAGAAAAATTTGACAAGTTTGCAGAAAAACAGAAAAGAAACAGTAAAACAGAACTGCAGTCAGGACCTTTCTTAAAACCTTTACTATAGAGCAGGGGGTTGTGGATCCTTAATCTGGATGGGGAAAAAATAAAATTACAATTTTATTTTCACCAACCTCTAATAGAAATTAACATTTCCTTAAACCACAGTACTATTAACACTGGCATGACTTTGTCTCCAAAAGAAATTGGGTGTTTTATTTTGTTTGTAAAGATTTCATTTATTTGACAGAGACAGACAGTGAGAGAGGGAACACAAGCAGGGGGAATGGGAGAGGGAGAAGCAGGCTTCCCGCCGAGCAAGGAGCCCGATGCGGGGCTCGATCCCAGGACCGTGGGATCATGACCTGAGCTGAAGGCAGACGCTTAACGACTGAGCCACCCAGGCACCCCAGAAATCAGGTGTTTTGATATCACATTACAACTGTTAAAGAAATCTTGAAATACTGTGTACGCTCATCGCACTTTAAAATTCTGGCATTTATTAGATTTGTCACTAGATCTTGTTATATAATGCATTAGTAAAGAAGCACAAATTACCATGTCATAAATTTGTATTTTTAAAGTCTCTTGATAATTTTCTTTCAATACAATCGGTCTTCTTTATCTTATGTATATTATTTTATGCATTAAAATATTATTCAGGGGCGCCTGGGTGGCTCACTTGGTTAAGCTTCTGACTCGGATTTCGGCTCAGGTCATGATCTCAGGGTCGTGAGATCGAGCCCCATGTTGGGCCCCGTGCTCAGTGTGAAGTCTGCTTGTTCCTCTCCCTCTGCTCTTCCCCCCGCTCACCCTGTCTCAAATAAATAAAATCTTAAAAAAATATATATTATTCAGAGAGAGGACTCAATATAGGCTCATAGGATTCACTAGTCCACTAAATGGGTCCATGGCACAAAAAGAAAGACTATAACCTCTAATGTACAGAAAAAAAAAAAACACTATTCCTAACAACTACATGCAACTTTTGGTGCTTGTTTGGGCCCTATTTCCAATGAATGAACTACAAAAAACATTTTTCAAAAAAATCAAAGAAAATGGAAAATGAAATAGGTAAGAGAATAAGTTATTTTCTTTGGCGATATGCAATAATGCCTCTGTGGCTAAGTAAAAAGAATTTAGTATTTTTTAGAAGTGCAAAGTATGCAGGAATAGTGTCTGTGTTTTGCTTTACAATACTTCAGGAAAAAAGGGAGATGTGGAACAGATGAAGAGTGGTTTAAAAATAATTACAGAAATCTGTGTGATGGGCAGATAGAAAAAATATGTGCTATATTCTCTAATTATATTTATGTTTGTAATTTTTCACAATTAAGGGGGGAGGGGATCCATTGATTGCTTTGCAAAAAGAAGTACCCAAAAGGGAAAAAAAATTTACAAAGAAGCACTGCCGTTTGAAGAACAAGTAAAGAAAGATGCCCTTTTCTTCAGTCTGATGATATCTTAGACTACCTAGGTCATCTGACTTGATGAAGGTGTGAGTTAACTAGGATTTTCCCCCACAGTGTTCAGGGAAGACAGCAGCATTATTAAAAACAGCTTTGGCACTATTCATATCTTATGAGTATGCACTCCTTTGTCTAAGCGCTCATTTCAAAGAAAAAAAAAACAATTTGCCATTATTATCAGCTGCCTGGGCCTACAAAATTCGTCTTTGATCAAACTAGCACATCTTAGCATTAGAAATAGTGATGGTTTAAGAAAAATAATAAGTTACAGTCTTAAGCTAACAAGTACTGACGACATTTAGGCTTCACACTGAGGAGAAGCTGGCGTCTGAAAGAACAGGGCAGGAGAAGGACGAGGAGAGCCAGGGCATCTGTGCTTCCTCACCAACAAACGCCACAAGGCCAGGTCACTGGAATCCTCCTGTCTGCTACAAAGCAACAAATCTGGACGGGGCAGGGGAATGCTGTAGTTAGGCACCTGGACTATACAAGATGGTTCCCAGGATTATTCCCAAATAATAACTAACTGAAAAGGAACCCTTTCCATTTTTGTAATTGGAACAGGCTACATACATATCTTCAGCTGAGCATATTTAAGGTAGGAACACTAAGGAGGATCTGCAATCTGCAGGAAGGTGGGCTTTAATCCTCTCTTCTTATCCATGCCATTTACTCTGTCCTGCTCTCACTCCTCAACAGACTCATCAACTGCTCCTGTTTCTGCAGAAGTGTTTTCTCGTCTGGCTGACAGAGCAAAAAGCTTTATAACTTTGTTCCCCAAATATCACATTCTCACACACCAGGAGAATGTGTTAACAAAACTTGATACATTCTTTTATTATGAGAGTTTTCTTTTAAAAAAAATACCAAAACTCCATTTTATTTGGCTTTAAGCAATAAAAAATTCCTTATTATAACAGACTTGATAAAATTTTAATTTCTTCAGTACTAGGAAATTTATCTTTCAAGTATCTCATTGCTGTTAGTCTAAAATCCAAGTCCATCATTAACAATTTTCATTTAATGTTCTTGAATATCCTAAGACATAGAAATAATAGCCATTATGCAAAAAAAAGTTGTGTTCTTACTTCATGACTACACAAGATTTATGTGTTTAAATAGCATACTTCCTAAAATTCATTTAAATATCAATTCCTCAGGCCATAAAATTCAACTCAAGTACTGACTGCTTGATTCAGTATAAAAAATTATTATTACCTTCTACAATGAGTTCATAAAAATTTAACGTAAGGCAAGGAAGGATTCCCTCAAAGGGTTCCAAGGGAGCATGGCCCTGCTGACACCTTGATTAGAGATTTCTGGCCTCCAGAGCTGAGACAATAAATTAGTTGTTATAAGCAAAAGAAAAAAAAATTAAGCCTAAAGTTAACAACCTATAGGATAGTGGACCAAATCCAGACCCTTGCCTATTTTTGTATGTCTCATAGGCCATAACTGTTTTTTACATTTTTAAGATGGAGAAAAAAGAAAATCAAAATGATAATACTATTTCTTGACATGTAAAAATCACGAAATTCAAATTTCAGTATCCATAAAAGAATTTTTACAGTTATTGGAATGTAACCACACTCACTCATTATATACTATGACTGCCTTTGTACCACAGCAGTTATGTACTTGAGACAGAGACCTCTCATGAATTAGCACTGCTCACTGGCACATAGCAAGAATGCAGTTTTATCATTTCATCCTATTTTAATTTTCTAAAAAGCACTTATCACTGGTATTTTGTTTGTTTGTCCCTCCCCTATTTATCACTGCACTGCATCCCCACAACCTATACCCAGCATATGGCAGGCACACAATAAATATTGGTTAAATGAATGCAAAAGACAGCACTTTGTGTCCCATATTTGTCCATACAGCAACATTTGAATTTTAACTGCAAGTTTGGAACTTCCACCTAACCTTCAACTGATAATAATAAATCTGAAATGTAATGACATGCTAAAAAGGCAAATATAAAGAAAATAATCTAACAAAATTCTAGAAAAACCTTCCAAGTGACAAATAAGCTCAGTTAATATCACATGCTCATGTACTGATATAAGCACTCACCAGCGTGAAAGCGCTCATTTTCAGAGACGAAATACATAAAATTTCATTACAGACCAGCCTCACAGATTTACAGAACATTTACAATCAATTTTGGTGATAGAGAACACTAACTGTGAATCATAAAATGTTATCCTGCCACCAAAATAAATTCCATTCTTCTCATTAGCAGATCAGTATTACATAAAATTTTACTCATTTATTATAATATTTGCCATTGAAAATTTGTGGAGATTTTATTTATCTCCTGTTATGTAAGCACCTACCTAACATCTCTGATTTTGCCTATTAGCCTACAAGTTTAAAATATATACTATCTGGCCCTTTATAGAAAATGTCTGCCAACCCTCAATTTTAATCATTACATTTAAGCCTTTTAAATCGTTACAAACTAGAAAATGTAAGGCAATAATGAAACACTCTTAAACCATACAAATTCCTTTACATTAATTACTTTTGTTATATCCAACTCTACATTTCTCTACACTCGTTAAAAACAATTTCACAGTGAAGTTTCTAAGAATTCAGCTTACATAACAAACAGTGAGTGGTTTTAGAAATTAGCTTTCCCTACAGACTTGATAATTGTTCAATGAATTCAACCTAAAATTACAAAGCAAAACAGAGCTTGTATGTTAAACTCCTACTGGAGTAAAATAGAACTTATTTTTTATAGGCAAGCACCAAAACTCAATACAGCATAAAGAAATAAAAGCTTAAATAAAAATAGTTTTTCATTACAGACCAAATACAAATGTTAGCATATTTAAGTTTAAACGTACCAATGAATACTTCAAGCACATTTTTATCAGAATTATTTATGCATTTATGAGGGGGCTGATTATATGGGGGGGTACTCATTTATGTGTGAAAGAGAAAAATAATTTGTCTAACTGAATTTTATATAAGAAGTATAACCAACTAAGGTAATCATGAACTAAAATCAGGACAATTTTCTATAGGATCAGTTATCCTTATTTAAAAAATCCTTAGTACTTAGCACTACATTATGTATATATGCACATCTTTCAAATAAATATGCCAAAGAAGCATTAAGATGGGTAATAAAAGATTTATCCCAAGACAGCATGATCATGTATCTATTTATAGTCTTCTACAACAGTACTCTTATTAGTACTTCTCCATTTGTACTTTATATTTGTTTTTCTACTCATTCTGACTGCATTCTAAATCTTAAACACTTTTATACAATGCCAAGAAAACACTTAAATTGTAATGCTTTGTAGCACTAAAATTACTGAATTAATCAGTAGAGTGGGATTTAAGTAACCTCATTAATTTATCAATCTGAGAGTAAGTGGAAGATAGAAATAAGTGATTTTCAGAATCCTGTAGGAAATTCTTGCTCTTTGTGTCCCCTTCCAAATCAACAAAACTGAATAGGATTAATCCTAGATCTACAGCTAGACTTCTAGCCAGGCCATCTACCATTGCCTACTCTCTCTAGTGACAAATCAGAACCTTTGGATATCTATATCATCAATTTTAAATTCAAAAGACCTAGTCCCTAATCAATACTTTTTAATAAACCAAATGGAAGAGAATGAGATATTCAAGTCTTAAACTTGAATCAGTAATCTTTCTAAAGAAATACATCATATTCACTTGGAATTAGTCAGACACACCAGTAAGAAGTCACAATGGCAGATGACAAAGCCCCTCTAAGCAGTGACCAAGAAGAAAAGTTCCCTGACCTTGCAAATAGGTCTGTCTTTATTGAAGAGATGCAAATATCAAGCAGTCTTACTTTAATACCATTAAGCGTTTGAAGGATATAATTTAATGTCACTGTGCAAACTTATCTTTATACCATGATCTCCCATGAGCTTCAAACACATATATGCTAGATATAGAAGTTGACTATTCAGGATTCTTGGCAATTATATTCCTCAGTATAAATTAATAAATCACCATTTAGCATTTCAAATGCTACTCTCATAAGCTTGAGTAACAAATCTCTCATGGTATTATTACTGTGGTATTATTAACCAGTTTTTCAGCCTTTCTCTGGGCCATAGCAAATTAATAAGGAAATGCCACCTTAGTAGGCAACCTGGGATACATGCAACTAAATCTTCCCCAGGGTCTATAACCTTCTGTGTCGCTGTTCATCAGCAGCAGTTATTTACACTTTGATCTGTGACATAACAAAGTTGTTGGCGAAAATTCTTAACGTAATTAGAACCTGATTATATGACCATAGCCTGGTCTTCAGTAATCCACAAAAGGGTTCCAATATAAAATATAAAGGTAATTCCACCAGTATTCCATAATGAGGCATGTTGCATCAACATGCTGATGTTTATAAAGCTTTAAAAAATATATTATACAAACTTTTCAAAAATACTAATAATGACTCTGAATGTTTAGAAATAAATCAAATGTGTACTATGGGTCTCCCAAAACTTGGTATCTACCAATTTATTGGAAGATATTAGATCAATTATATCTATTACATTTAGTCAAGATAAGCAAAAAATGTTACCAATATAAATTTATTTAAATAATTAGCTTTTAATGTTTATTTTTCCTGTTAAAGTAACTTTTGTAGGGGAAAAAATGTGACAATATATACCAAAGTTCTTGATGAATTATGATGTACCCACAAATTTACTATCAGAATGGCTGGTTATTATGATGTAGTTCTAGGTTAAAACTCAACAATTCCTAAGGACAATGAAATATTCCATATAACCTTTTAAGATAAAATTACATTTTAATCATAGCAGAAGCTGAATTTTTGTCTTTTTTAATAAAGAAAACTAAAAGCCTTCTATGTAACAGAAATTCAAATTCTTCTGAAAGGTCAAAGAACTGCTTAATTTTAGTTCTCAAATTTGATACATTAAAATATATGAGGAATTCAATTCCAGAATATTTATAGCAATGCATGTGTAAGACAGAAATGACCAAAAGACTGAAGCATCTATCAAATTTAGGATGGTAAATCATTAAATGGATAGTGTCCAGAATTCACTGTTTGTAGATGATGATACTAAATCAGTTATTTCTGACTTAAAATTTTGTAAAATATTAAATTGACTTGATTTCAAAATAACTTTGATCTTATATATTACTGCAAAAATCCAAATGCAAAGAACAAATGCTCTTTAATGACAACATAAAATATGACAACTTCAATAGTGAGACAGTTACCTGAGTTCTATGGTATGCCTTTTATCTCCAATGAAGTCAAAAATAAAAATCTTAAAAAAGCTTTAACTCCTTAGCATTTCAAATGAATGTCTTCAACTTATTCACAGCAAAGCACCACTCTGAAATTTCAAATAAGAACTTAGTTTCTAAATACTAAGATTTGTCCAGACCAGAAGTAAATAAAGAGTTTAAAAACAGATACTTAAAATGAACGTGGGAACAGTCACTCACAGAGGAACATGAGAAGCAGGAAAGACAAGAAGAACAACACTAAAAGAAACATCCATCAAGAAAAAGACCTGGAAAAGAAACCAAAACTTAGAATTAAAGATCAAACGAGATTTGGCAGGGTTGGGGAAAGGGAAGGGAAGGGGATGAACTAACTAGAAATGCAATGAATATTAAGACAAATATAATTAAGACAATAAAGAAAATAAAATCTGAATGTAGGATTTATATAAAAGATTGAAATTCATTGAAGATTTAAATCAATTTATGAAGACCTAGAAATGATAAAGCAAACTAAAACTCTGCAAACAACCAATAGAAAAGTACCTATCAAGGAATTACCTAAACATCCAATAACAGAATGTTATTAAATATACTAGGTTTTTTCATATGAACAAACTGATTCAAATCATTTGTCATGAAATTAAAGGAAATATTAAATATTAACCTTTTTGCCTCAAAATAATGAAGAGAAATACATAATATATAAAATTCAGTCATGCCTGTATTAAACAACAATGGTAGTTAGTCTAAAAATATACTTGAGAAGGAGTTAGAATTTAAAAGTGATGAAGTATGTTCAATAGATTGAAGTTGTACTGATGAAGATATATAGAAACTGGAATAAAATGCTGTATGTAGTAGGTCCAAGAGAGATTTTTTTAAAAAGTTTGCTTTTGCGCACATCTGGGTCATAAATAACTATAGGTATTTATAATGACACATGGAATTACAATTAAAGGATTTTATATAATCAAAATGAAATTTTATAGTATAAATTTTTATCATGCTGTTAACAAAATATTATATTTCCAAACTGGTTTCTATTTTCTCCTGTTCTTACACTGATCAATATTAAAGCACTGAAAAAAAAGGTGACATTAACATTGTTATTAAAAATTACACAACAGTTTCTAGACTATTTCTGACATATGTGCTAACATTAACTTTGTTTCTTTCAAAAATAAGTCTCAGAACTTCTGTGACTATATTAACTACATGGTCATGAGTAGATTAATTTTAAAGATATCTTACAGGTATTACTAATATCTCTAAGACACTTTGGATAAACCAATAATTACTCTTTAAAGAAATGCAAAGCTAAATTAATGGGCTTACACCAAAAGTACCATTAACTGTGCAATGGATTTTCAATAAAGCTCAATAAAATACATAAACTAAAAGAAACAAAAAAGCAGTATTATAAAAATGTACTTTATATACATTAAAATTTCCTGACACCTATTAAAGTTTTTATAATTCATTTTTCTTGAATTAGATTACCATCAAATGTTATGTTGACAAAATACTAAGGTAAAATTAGATTTTAATATCTCTCACCACAAGGAGTATCAGTGTAAGGAGATTAATACACACCCATCTAAATAAGTGTTCAGTCTAAATACTACCTAACTTAAAAAAGGAAAGGAGGGTATTTTCAAAGTTTACAAATGTTACCTATGTTTAATATAAAAATACTCCTCAATAACTATAATTAATTCAATGCTATAAGCGAACAGCACTGAAGAGAAAAATGTAAACAAGGTATGCCTATACACATGTAAACCTCAAAACAAATGCCAGAGAAGTTATTATAGTACCATCAGATGACAAAACTGATGCCTAATCTGTTGCAACAAACAGGCCAAAAAATCAAAACAGAAAGTTCTCTCTTGTACCTTATCTTCCCTGTATATGGACATAGTCCAGATCTATAATGAGCACGTTTAAAAAAAGAAAAAAAGCTGGAAAAATCACAAGGGCAAAACTACTATAAAAAGGATATGAGAGGTGTTTTGAGTACAGAGAAAAAAATATTGTCTAAGTGATGAACTCTTAGAAAAGTCTATAAAAATGCAAATATTAGAAATAAACTGTACAAAGTATAATATGTTAATACATAAGTATTACTTCATGTAACAGGTAGTAAACATATAAAATTAAGTTTCAAAAGCTTAAGACATAGAACAAGTTACTGACAGAAACCAAATAATATTTTGTTTTGTTAGGGGGTACACCTTTATACTGCTTAGGCTCACAGAGGACAGTATCACACTGTTCCCTGAAATATCAAGATAGCCTACAAGTTTTGAAAATTCTTTCAAGTGCAATATAATATTCAAGCAGAATAATATACTAATGTAAATATAGAATGCAATTATGAATTATAAAAGTAATATTCTTATTTATAATTATGACCACATATTAAAATCCCAATAATTATGCTCTTTAATTTTTTTAAATTTTTATTGGAAGTATAGTTCATATAGTTTCAATATAAAAAATAGTGATTCAATAATTATATATATTATGAAATGCTCACCATGGTAAGTGTATTACAATACCAAATATATTCCTATGCTGCACTTTTCATCCCATGTGACTTACTTATTTTATAACTGAGTTTGTACCTCTTAATCCCCACCACCCATTTCATCCATCCCCCTATACACCTTTTCTGATCAAATTAAATAATTTAAATCTAAATAAATTTCTTTTTTTTTTTCAATTTTAAGTAAGATCTACGCCAAAAATATGGAGCTTGAACTCATGACCCTAAGATCAAGAGTCACAAGCTCCACCAACTGAGCAGCCAGGTATCCCTCATTTCTTTTTATATATGAGTCTCAACAGGTAGGTAGAAAAGCCTAACCTAGCTAAGTTATTACCCACCACATGATAACTTCTTTGCAGCAGTTTTCTCTCACGGGATAAAGAACACTAAGATAAACATACACAGCCACAGTAAAAATATCCCAATTACTAAAGAGGAAAAGAGTTTTCTTAACATTTAAATAAACTGGTCTTCATAACTTTGAATGAACATGGCATCATTAAACACGTAGTATTAAATGTATCTGCGAAGCTATAGTTGCCTACATTTACGCCTAAGTCAAAGTAAGATTATATATAAAATTATAAATTCATAATAAAAGTAACCATCATTTATTTGTTGAGTCTTCCCTGTGCTAAGCATTTTATATAGTCTTTTAGTCCTCAACAAGACTATGATATGTTCTATTATCTTTATTACAAAATAAAAACAAGACCATTCAATGAAAGGTTAAATAATCTCACCTTCATTAGTGGCATAATGAGTGGAAGAGTTGGGATTCAAAGCCAGAACTGACTTCGAACCCTTAAATACGTAGTGCTTTCAACCGATTACCTTCTCTTTAACAATATAACACTGCCTTTAGATCAAGAACTTCAAACTGAAAGGCCAGTAGGGTCTAAGAAGGTAGTACCATTGACCCTTGAACAACATGGGTTTGAACTGCAAAATGCACTTATATGTGGATTTTTTTTTATAGTACAGTATCAAAAATGTATTTCTTTTATTTCTAAACGTTTTCTTTTCTCTAGCTTACTTTATTATTATAATACATCTAACATACAAAATATGTGTTAATAGACTGTATGTTATCTGCAAGGCTTCCAGTCAAGAGTAGGCTATTAGTAGTTAAGTTTGGGCAAGTCAAAAGTTATATGCAGATTTTCAACTGCCTGCAGGGTATAGGGGGTGTCAGTACCCCTAACCTCAGTGTTGTTTAAAGGTCAACTGTATAAATAAGTGAATAAATAAATAGATCAAGGACAACAGAGCAGTGAGGCCTATGGGCAACCTACAGAAAACATCCCATCTAAAGGCAGTCATTGTTTGGATCAGTGTGACTCTTACTAGACTATAGACCTAGTACCCAGTCATGCCAGATAGCTTTTCAAAAGAAGCTGAAATTCCAGATTGTTTTTGTGACATACTTTTATTTTTAAATCTTAGTGCATAAAATAAAATTTAAATGACAGTGGATGCTTAATAAAACATTTGGGACCACATTTAGATGGGCACAATGAATGATCCCAGAAGTATGCTAAGAGAGGCATATGATGTCAGTGCACTAGCATTTATAAACAGACAGGCTGCATCTAACTCTGGGAAGGGAAGAAAATTTCCCATAGGCACCCTTAAAATCTACACAATAACCATTACAATAAGCACTCAAAAATATGTGCTGAAGGAAAAGGAAAGGAGAGTGTTTATTACTAAAGTCTTAATCAACTGTCTCTTCTGCTAACTTAGATTCTAGACACAATTCTAGAGCATTATTGCTACTAGAGCACTCCCATAACACCCCAAGCAAAGATGAACAAGTTAATTAACAACCAAATGAGAATGAAGGAAACTTTATAAAACAGAGGAGCTGGAAAGTTACTAATAAATGTGTTCCTGCTTAAGAATATAACTTTATATAGGGGGCGCCTGGGTGGCTCAGTTGGTTAAGCGACTGCTTTCGGCTCAGGTCCATGATCCTGGAGTCCCAGGATTGAGTCCCGCATCAGGCTCCCTGCTCGGCAGGGAGTCTGCTTCTCCCTCTGACCCTCTTCCCTCTCGTGCTCTCTATCTCTCATTCTCTCTCTCTCTCAAATAAATAAAATCTTTAGAAAAAACAAGTACAGTTTCTTTTAAAAAAAAAAAGAATATAACTTTATATAAATAGACTGAGATTCTGGATTTTACTAAACAGTGAAAGTTGACAGTGATTACACCTCTAATGTAGATACTGAATATCCATCCAACTGTACTTACTATTAGGAAAATGGCTCCCCAAAAAAAGGCTTATTATTAAAAACTACAATTCTGTTGGAGTCAACTCAAAGAACAGTCTTAAAGGAAAGCTTTTGATCTGCACAATTTCAGAGTGTAAAATATTTCCTCAAAAATGAAGACAGCAAGGTAACTGAGAGTCAATGATATTCAGTAAGAACTAAGAAAAGAATAAACAGGGGCTAGATTATGTGATATGTGACCTTCCTACCTGAACATTAATAAGCTAGATCGGGAGGCTAAAATGAAGTAGTTCTCAATTCAATTATCAAATCCTCACAAATAACAAGAGTGAACTGTGATCTATCTTTTTATTCCTTCTCCAGTGGAACCACAGGTAAGCTCTTTGCCAACAAAGAAAAGTCTTCATCATCTCCTCTTCTTTTCTATATAATGAAAAGCACTGTCAAGTGGCACTTTATTCGTCTAAGATGGCTCCTTTCACAAAAGGGATCCATGCAAATACATTCTGGTGTTCCCTAAACGGTTTCTAGTCCCAACCCATAACTACTAAGACAGTTTCACTTAAACTAATTCTACACAATTCTAGTTCTTTCCAGTGTTCTCAAAAGGAGGGAGAAAAGGGGCAAACAAGCCTGGGAAAAAGCGCATACTCGTCTTCCAATTTAGATATTCATATATTAAAAATGATGAAATTCCTATACCACAAAATCTGTTTAATCTAGTGTTTCTTAAACATTATACAACCCAACTAACACATTTTGGGGAAAGTCTATCAACTCGGAAAAGCCCTTTAGCAACTCCAACATCCATGTCTTATGCCATTGTATTTCTTGGCCTAAGTCAAAAGGTAACCAGACTTAACAATACAAACTCGTAACTTTAAAGACACCCGGGATTCTATTCATATACTAAATTTCTATAAATTATCTTCATAAACAAATATTACCTAATACCCTACCAGAGCTTTTTTTATAAATTCCAATAACTTAAGAATCTTATGAAATACTGTCAAAACACATACTCCTTTCTCTCTAAAAAATGGAGACAAAAAATCAATTACATAAAAATTTTCTAGCCATCTGCACAACTTGATTAACTTAATCTTATATCTAACCAGAGTCCTGTTTATAAGACTAAGACTCCGGTGTCTTGAACTTAAAAGATATATAGACCAATCCTAATACAGATTGGTACTAATTTTAGTAACTATGTAGATCAACTAAACATGTCAAAACCCTGAAAAACAGTGGCACCTAAAATGAGCTCATATGTAAACTAGAAAGGAAGTCACATCTGGGCAACAAAGCTTTTAACATTCATTTAACTGCTTTTGTGTGTCTGGGTGGATATCACAAGAGAAATTTTCACTGGTGAATAAGACAAAGTTGGTGAAACTCACAAGCTCTTCCAAAAGAAAAGAGACAAGGAAAAAACATTACACTGGAAGCATAAGCTTGAGATTCAAGTAAAAAAAAACAATTATCAGAGCAACTTCAAAGCTTTCAAGTTCAAACCTCTGCATGTATTCTCTAACAACTGCTAAAATGAATCAGGTCACAAACAGTACAGAGATTCAAACGGGGTATTAAAATATAGAAAGTACCAACAATTTGAGCATTCCCACACAATGTCTTTATGTGATTATTTCTGTAAAAACATACACCATAAATTTGTTTAAATTTGTCTCTCTTGTAAGTATATTTAGAAGCAAAGTCTAATGAGGAATCAGAGTCCTATCACTCTGTTTAATTAAGAAGCTGTCCTTGGATTTTAAAAAAACTGTTCCGTAAAAAGCATCACTATAAAAACTATCACTAATTTTACTATTTGCACAGAAGCTCAGTAATGAAACCAATTTCATGGCATTTCAGATGAGACAAAAGTTAAAACAATAACCACAACCACAAAAAACTCCCTCTGATGGTTACCTAAGGATAACAACTATAGTTCCATGATAATTCACTTAGGGAATGGCCAGTGGGCAAGTTCTATTCCCAAGAAAATGTCAATAAATGAATCTTTTAAAAATTTAATCCTACAGTCATTAGCTACATTTGGAAGTCAGGAAGAACTAGGAAGATCTCATAAGATGAGCGTTATCTAATCTTTTACCACCTTCCCCTCATTCACTACGCTGTGGATACCGGCCTTCACACTATTACTCTACTGGGCCTCAATCTTGACCCTTGAATGTCTTCCATAGAATGCTTTTCTGTAAGGTCTGTGCTCAATAGTCATCTGCTGAGAGGCCTCTCTGATGACTCTCTCCACAGAAGCCTTGTCTATCTTATTTATAGCTGGAGTCCCAGCAACTAGAACAGGGTCTGACACAAGTGCTCAATAAGCACTTGTTAAATGAATTAATGAGCTCATATACAATTTCAATCATACAAAAACAAATCTGATGACAACTTAAAAACAAGTGTATTAGCAAAATATCTAATACTCAATTCCAATTTGAAGTCGAGGAAAAAAAAAAAGGTCAACTTTTAGTATCAGATTCTCCACATTTATTTGCTATCTGCTCTGGAAAAGCATGACAAGATATATCTTAATTCTGAAAAATCACAGCAAATATATATGATGATTCCATGTCATATTGAGTCCTCAAAGATCTGATGATTCATAAACAAAGACAAAGTAAGTTTGGTATTAGCTTTAAAATATATAGGTACTCTAATACAGACACATAGTATTTTAAAGTACAATAATAATCTGTAATATACTCAAAATAAGGTTAACAGAATTCCTGCTCTACATTACCAAGTCCTATCACTGACTAAATAAAAATTAAGTGTTAAATATGGCCTAATTAGAACATCCAGAAATTTATATGAAAGAAAGTCTGCCAAAAGTGAGCCAAATGCTTATAACTGTGGACATCCAAGTACTTGGTTCTGGCAAGTATGCACTTTGTAAATATTACATCAACCGTTACAATCTGTTTTTTTTAAAGAGCATAAGGCATTACATTTTAAAGAACATAAGATAGTATGGAAAATAATTCTCCCAAATTGGACCTTGTAACTCTCACTGGCATTATACTCTAACCAGGTAGCATCCATCCTACTTGCAAGTTAATCAAAACAGCTCTTATTTAAACACTCAACTCAGTTAAACCAAAAAAAGGATATCCACAAATCAAATAAATCAATGTACAGATCTATCGGCACAATTAGTCATTAAAGATAAACGTTTGAAATAGAAAATAATGGAGAACAAAGATTTTCTTCAACATCTGCTACACACATTAAATGCCTGGAACAAAAGAACCTCTGCAGCCAAAGTGACTTACCGTTACAGATTTCAGCGTCATACCATGGTAGGTGCCCATAGTGTCGATTTTGAAGCCTTCCGTTTCTATAAAGAAAGGGGGTTTGCTATTAGATTTTATGTATTTCATGATCAATAACAAACCTAAAGTAATAATCTGTGTTATAATCTGGCAGTTAATAGTATAACAAAGCAGCAAATGTACTATACATAGAGAATTAAATTACATACCCATGAAAATAAAAACTTTAAAAGGGATACTAGTCCCAAAAATATATTCAATACATGCCAGAGAGACCTTTTTATAGAAGTTGCTTAAGAACTAATTTCTACAATTGTGTTCAAAAGTTTTGATATTTTGGGAATATCAAAAATTAGATTGAATAAAATACTTTATAACCTCCAAATTATTTACTTCTAATACTCAATTACATTAGCACGAAAAGCTTCCAGTTATCATGAGAAGGCTTTAAATTATAAAAAGTTGTGTTTCAAAATTACAATCATAGGCATATGTTACATAATTTGTAGAAAAGCAAGGCTATAGTGATAAAGGTTCCAGGACAGAGTCTCAATACGCCTTTCTGTAAAGGCATATTACATTAATACAAATACATTAAATATTTTACACATTGCAAGCTATATGTCTCTATCACAACTACTCATTCTGCAGGTACAGTGAAAAAGCAAGATAAACGAAATATATAAACAAATGGGCATGGCCTGATTTGGCCCACAGAGGATCAGATTTGGTCCGTGAGCTGTAATCTGCCAAACCCTACCTTACATAATTCATTCCACAAGAAAAACACTGCAATGAATAAAAGAATGAAGCACTGTATTTCTACAGCATGTATTCACAGTACATGCCTTTAACCAGTATATGAAGTCAGCACACAAAATTCACTATACAGAAACAATATATCTTTTAATTAAACTGAAGTGGAGATTTCAGATTATGCAGAAAAAAAAAATCATAAAAGTTAAACTTTCAAGTGCTTCTGCCTCATCTTTTTCCACAAATCAAGATAAATGAAGATTCCAAGAGAAATTACAATGACATTAGTGCACTTCACTAACCACCACAGTAACATGGAAATGGTTCACTACTGCATTAGCCAGTATACCATGTAAGCTACCCCCAAATAAGCCCTCACGTAGTTACTAAAATCTATGCTTCCCAAGTTCTCAATGTATACCCTTATAATTTCAGAAACATGATTTGATATAGAAACTCTCCAGTCTGAACTTTTGAGAAGCAGAATATTAATAACAGGAAATACTTATAGATAGCTTATTATATTCCAGTCACTATTCTAGACACATTATTAACTAGTTTCATCCCCACAATGAAACTAAAAATAGATACTACTACTATAATTAGTATTGCAATGAAACACAAGAGGAAATTAAAACAGAATGCAGTTAATTTATCAAAATTCACGCAAAAAGTAACTGTGATACAGGAAATCTGGATCCAGAATCCATGCCGTTAACCAGGGGTTGGCAATTTTATTTTATTTTATTTTTTTTTTGAGAGAGAGAAAGAGAGCGCAACCCATCATTGGGGGATGAGAGGGGAGGGAGAGAGACAGAATCCCAAGCAGGGTCCACACCCATTGCAGAGCCCAACGCGGGGCTCAATCTCACGATCATGCCCTGAGCTGAAATCAAGAGTCAGACACTTAACTGACTGAGCCACCCAGGAGCCCCAGGGGTTGGCAAATTTATTTTGGAAAAGACCAGATAGTATTTTAAGGCTCTGCAGGCCACACAATCTCTGTCACAACTCAACACCACTGTCACAGCACCAAGGAACCACAGATAATACATAAATGAATGCCACTGTGTTCTAGCAAAAGTTTATTTATAACATGTGTTGGGCCAGACTTGGCCTGCAGATGTTTGCCAACACCTGCTCATAAACATCACACACATCTCACATTCAGCACCACCACAGCAAGGGGAATATAAAAATTAAGTAACTTGCCTTCTTTTCCTTTGAATCTTTCCTGGTCATATCTGTTGTAGGCAGCTGGGATAGGCTGTTTGGTACGCAATGTGGGATCCTGCAGAAAAATAAATGAGTTACATATTAACATTTTAAATTCTTACCTAAAACTCAGAATAAAAATCACAGTAAGTGTATTATTTTCTAAACTTTTTTTCTTACAATAGCCAATAAGACAAAAGTGGGGAGTCATGTGATGCTTATTTTCAAGATATTGTTTACCGGTAGAAAATTACCATTGCTATCAGGGACAAGGCAAAGGACTCCAAATAAACTTGTATCAAGGCAAAATGCAAAACTCTTACAAACTGGAGAAATAAAATAGGTGTGCTTAATAACTTCATTTTAGGTACTTAAATTTCTTCACGAAATAATAAACCTGCCAATTATGAATTGTTTTTAACAAAAAACCTTAATTTAAAGCTTACTGAACTGACATTTTAGAGCATTTAACAGAATTATTCTCCAAATTGTTATTAATACTTAGATGACAACTATGAAATAAACCCATTATAAATGCACAAGAAGCTAATAAAGGTGTTACTTGTTAAGACACTTAGAATAAGCTGTCTATCTAATGTTGTAAACTTCATTCACAAATACTTTATCTAAAATTCAGTTTGGGGCGCCTGGGTGGCTCAGTTGGTTAAGCATCTGCCTTCGGCTCAGATCATGATCCCAGGGTCCTGGGATCGAGCCCCACGTTGGGCTCCCTGACTCTCCCTCTCCCACTCCCCCCTGGCTTGTGCTCTCTCTGTCAAATAAATAAAATCTTAAAAAAATTCTTAAAAAAGTAAAATTCAGTCTATAATAATCTAAAAAAGCATATTTAAAGAACATTCCCAAAACTGCTTGGGAAATTCATGGTATTCAGAAAAACTAAAGTACTCTACATTTTGTTACAACAGGATGCTACCCTACATCTTAATCCAGACAAAAGATAGAAAGATAGTTAATTTAAGACACTCAATAGGTATACACTATAGCTAAAGGCCAAAAATAAGATTTTTATGTATCTTAAGGATTACAGAAATACAGGAAAAACTCAATCACAAGGATAATGGTTTAAATGTTTTAAGATCTGACATGTTTCCTACCAATTGCTATTCAAATCAATCAATTCATAATTATAAGCACCCTGTGTTTTACCATCACAACATTTGTCTCACTACTTTTTTTTACTCATCTCTATGTCCTACTAGACTTTAAGCTCAAAGAGGGCAGGTATCTCTTGTATTTTTGTCAGCACACTGCCTGACAAGAGTAGGCACTTAAGTATTTGCTGGAAAGTCAACTCAAAGTATTAACCTAAATACCAATAAAAGTCTACTACCTCTTAAGAATTAAATACCAATGATTTTATGAACAAGCAAAACTACTAGATCTTGCAAAGACTGTGTTGGTGCACTTTCAAATTTTAATATACTTTAAAAAAACCCTATATAACATAAAAACAATTTTACCTACATTTATTTCCTTTGTTGATTTATATGAAACTAGCTGGAAGGATTTTCAACATAACTGGAGGACATGTTTGAGTTTAAATTTAAATATAGGCTATATGCCATACATGAAATTTACTTTGGAGGGGTCCTAAATGGCAACTCAATGAGTGAGGCAGTCAACTCTCCAAATGGCTAAAACTAAGGTACCATGAAAGAACCAAATGATCTGGGATCAGGAGAAACACAACATATCCACCAGGAAGTCACAGATACCAATGACTTCAGAAAAAGCCCCAAAACAGACTGTAACAGGGATTTTTATCTCTAACAATGGTAAGGATTCTCCCAAGCAACAATGAATAGGTCTGTTACTTACTTTACACAACTTCTCAGAGGGCTTTTCCTAATTTACCCCTTTCAGATTCTAACCCAAGTGTGTCTCTAAGAATTATTGCTTAAGTAACTTTATTTTTCTGTTTTGGTTGCTTGGGGTTTTTTAAATTGTTACTGTTGTTGTTGGTTTATTTTTTGATCCCCTTTACCTGTTTCTCACACTCCTCACCCACCCTCCACCTCTAGCAACTACCGTATCTATATCTGTCTATATCTCTGTATAAAGCTTGTTTTGTTATATAAGAGAGATCGCAGGTATTTGTCTTTCTCTAACTTATCTCACTTAGCATAATGCCCTCAAGGTCCATCCATGTAGTCAAAAAGTCAAAATTACATTATATTTTATGGCTGAATAATATTCAATTGTGTGTATATAACACAATTTCTTTATCTGTTCATCCATCAATGGGACACTTGTTTCCATATCGTGGCTATTGTAAATAATGCTGTAATGAACATGAAGATGCATATATCTTTTCAAGTTAGTGTTTTCATCTTCTTCAAATAAATACCCAGAAGTAGAATTGCTGGTTCATACAGCAGTTCTATTTTTTAATTTTTTTGAGGAACTTCCATGATGTTTTCCCTAGTGGCTACACCAATTTACATTCCCACCAAGAGTGCACAAGGGTTCCTTTTGCTCCACATCTTTGAAAACACTTACTTCCTGTCTTTTTGATAACAGCCAGTCTAACTTGTGTGAGGTGAGATCTCACCGTGTAAGTGTTAACGGTGGGGAAGATTTTCACATATTTCAAGAATACTGAAGCAGCAAAAAGTTTGAAAGCTACTGATTTAAAAACTTTAAGATGAGATGTTTTCAAAATTACAATACTGAAAAGAGTCATTTTCATTAAAATTAATATATAAGCAGTAACACATTCTTACCACAGGTGCTGCATTTGGGGCTGGTCGCTGTTCAGGTGCACGCCCTTCTTCTCTAGCTTTTACAGACTGAAGAATTGCAAAAATATTTTTGGAAAAATTCTAAAATATAAATGGATCTTAATTAGCCCACTTAAAATTAAGTATTCAAGGCAGTAAGTTTGTTTAATAAACAATTTCAGACTGTTTTTTTCCTATTAGTTCTTCCCTACTACATCACTGAGGTGTTCTTTACTATACACACACAAAAAATCGAAGTACTAAAAATTGATCCCCAAACCAAATTATTATAAACATACTGTTATTCATTTATTTTTATTTTACTTAAACTGTTTAATTGGCTATAAATATATTCATATTCTGCATCTATTCAAATATGTAGCTAGGAAACAAGTTACTGAATAAAAATGAGATTTGTTGTCACAAGAGGCTTCCCCATTCTTAAAGAAATCAATTACTATACTTCTAAGTATAATATATATAACACACATATATACATATATATTATATATATATATAATAAACTCCAGTGCTAATCTCAGATTGCTGTAATTTATATGAGATGTGGAAAATTTTAAAATACTGTTTGTTAGGAGTTACTGTACACTTTTAAAAGATTTTTAAATTGGGAAGTATTTTTAAAAACTTGATTCATGCCAAGATGCCAGGAGTTAACAAACCACTGCTTCTGCACAGCAGTACAAAAGTCAACACAGTAACAAATGCAAACAAAGTCTTAATCCTACTATGAAAATCACTGAAAATATATGAAAATCAAATTTCATACTTTAAAAATAATATAGAGCAAGAGACACTAAATCTAGAAGAATCCATGTTATCAGCGATTTTTGTGTGGAAGAATTAAAGGTGATTATTATCTTCCTTTTAATGATCTCTTTTAATCAACTTTTCAACAAGGAACAACTTATTTAAGTTTAAAAGTATATCCTTAATGGCATTATAAAATCAGGTTGCTTTATGTGGGTTGCCTGCAATAATAATATAACTGTAAAGAAACATACTTATTTTTCTCATGAACCTTTTATTCTAGAAATTTAGAAGGTAAGAAGGCCCTAATCCCTGGTAATAATGAAGATCTATCTAAAATCATAGGTTCTATTAGAACTGAGTACCTAAAAGGTTTTTTATTTAGTGTTCAGAAAATGAAAACCATATACAGAAAAACTATCACTCAAAACAGTTGTTTCTGCTTTTTTAAAAATGTTAATGATCACAGAAGTAAACCTAGCTACCAAACAATTCTTAAACTGTAATTTATTTCTTAAATTACCCTGTGATGGCAACAACACTAACTTAAATGAAAGCACTAAGTTTTGAAATAATGGTAAAACCCTGCCACCTAGAGCTCAAAAAAAACTGTTCATCTCAGTTTTTTGAAAATTTAATGTTTGGTCCAAAAGTAAGATGGAGCATAGCACGTATCTTTTATATGTGCTATATAATTAATATTATAATATAATATAATTATCAAATTATAATATAATATAATTTGAAATATATTTCAAATTTTTTGGCTATCATAATGAACATTGGTAGAACATTAGCAGTTGCAATATTCAACTATCAGCCATATTATGCAGTGAAAATGAGTATCAACAGATCACTGTAAATACAGAAACTGAAGTTTATTTATATTCTCAGATTTCTCTATAATTCTAAGCTCTGGGGAATGATTCCTATTCTTGTCCTCAAGTACTTTGTAAAATATGACAAAGTACAAAAGGATGAAAATTCTTTCCTTCATGTACTCTTTTCAAGTAACCCGATTCCTACTAATATGGCACAATAAATTTAAGACCAGAATCCAGAATCTGCAAATAAAACCAGTCTGCCTTGACCAAAGTTAAAGTTCACTTTCATTGGTAACCTCACATTCTTCTACACACTCTCTTACCATAACATATTAACAACTGCACATCAGTGGAGAATTAACACTTAAGAGAAAATTGGGAGGTGAGGGAAAGACAGATGAAAATATATAAATGAAACAGAACCAAAGCAATCTTTTTGGAGATGCATTAAGATACTTAAACATCCACTATCTTTCAAATTTTTATCTTTCAAAATTTAAAGTACACAACTCCTTTAACCAGAAATTTGCTTCTAGGAATTATATTTTTGTTGTATACACATAAATGCACAAAAGTACATGTACGATGATGTTTTTTAATGCATTACTTGTAATTGTGAATAGAGAGAGAAGGAGACAGAAAGGGAGGAAATGAGGAGAAGGGAGAGAAAAAAATTCCACAATCCTATAGTTACAAAAACAAATAAACCACCTAACACCATTAACAAAGAATAAATACTGCTACATCCACACAACAGGATATAATGTATAAAATACACAAATGAATGCTGATTTTCTTAAGTGTCTACTTTGTGGGGAAAAAAATTAATAACGATATTAATGACCACACAGCTAGCCATCACCATCCCCTCCTCATTAAGTTAAAGCAAAAAATCTGATCAACAAGAAAACTGGGCTATTCGCTGGATTTACAAATGAGGTGCAAATCAAGGGGCTTGCACTGTGATTCAGACATTTACATCAGCTTCTTCGGTGACCAACCACTAAACGGTAAATACGGCCACTTAGACATCTACATTATTACTGATCTTTCAGAGATAAAACTTGAAAATTGATCCTAATAGCAAATTTTAGCCAATTCTATAACCAATCACAGATTAGATACACATACTCACTCTAATGAATGAGTGAAATACTTTACCTTTCCTGTGCTCTGTAAGATAGTTGTTCGTGTCCTCCACACTCTCTCTCTGCTGACAATATCTCGTGTCACATCTACCTCAGCATCCACAAAACTTCTCTGTTTGAGGGCAGTTATGTCATCATCTAAGTCAGTCTTGATAGTAGATCTTTTCTTAGCCATAATTTTGGCTTTGATTGCAGCAATTTTTTCCACTGACATAGCTTCAGACAAAGACCTGAAAGCAATTTCCTTTTTTTAAATTTTCATTGCAAAGATCTCTTGAGCACATCATAAATATATTTTGTTACATTTATAGGTTTTGGTAAAAAAAATAACCTTAAAAGTGGCAATAATTAAGATTTTCTTCTTATCTAAAACTTACATACTTGGTATTTAATAATCATGTAAGATCAAGAGTCCATGTAGCATTATTACTCTATGAGCAAATCAGTAACTTCTTGGAAGGGTCAATGCAACAAAAATCCCTGCACTTGTGTTTATCTCCCCCCCCAACCCCGCGAAAGGAAGAACCCATTAATATAGCTGCTTTCTTTAACATTTTCTCAGACTTTTATTTGCCAATGCCTCTCTAGCCACACAAATTGTACATACAAACACACAAAAACACACCCCACCGGGGGGGGGGGGGGGGGTTGTGTGTGAAAAATTCATTCTGTAAAGAATTCAAAGCTTAGCTTTTCCTTGAAATTTATTTCAAGGTTTCAAACCTTCATAATGTATATAACATACCCATTTTATAGGTGACGAAGGCTTTTATATGCCATATCAACATATATCCCTTTTACTATCTGAAAGATTAAACCATATTTTGCAGTTTTTTCTTTTCTTTACCTGATTTTCAAGTAACAGGCAAAATAGCAAACAGGAGCTATACTTTGAGAACTATAAAAAAAAGACTTAACACAAAGTTTAGTGTCGTTTTTCACAAAATGAGAAAGAGTTAAAAAGGGTTTGGGTAGGGGCGCCTTTGGTTCAGGTCATGGTCCTGGAATTGAGCCCCACTTTTCTGGCTCCCTGCTCAGCAGGGAGTCTGCTTTTCCCTCTCCCTCTCTCCCTGCTCATGCTCTCTCTAATAAATAAACAAAATATTTCAAAAAAAAAATTAAAAGGGTTTGGGTACCTTAACAGTTGACAAAATTATTACTCTAATCACAAGGTGACAATCTTGAAATACGTTTAAACAACATCTGGAAAAAGGACAGGAATTCCTGCAGGTTTAAATATGGTAGTATTATATAGTATACTAGTTTATTTATATAAGGTATGAAGATACTTTATAGCAGATGCTCAGTATGCATCTAGTATTCGATTCATTTTATATAATGCTGCGCAATTTTTCCTTAAGATCTAAAGCAAACCAGCATAACTTAAATCAGACTCAAATACTTTTCTAAATCATAATCAAATGTGAATTGGACTTTCAATCATTGGAGTTTTACTTCCAGCTAAAATGAAGTAGCAAGGACTGGATTATCCCTCCTGCTTCCAAACAACCAGTGAAAATACATAGAACAGTAGCTTACTAAATACCTGGTATCAAGCAATGAGAGACAATGATCTCTGACAAATGAAAACCAGATAGAAAGCCCTATGAATGCTGCAGTTTGAAACCACGTTGTAAGTTTTCAAAATGGCATAGGGAGGAAATCCAGGCAAAACTGAGTGGATTACCTGATTTGAGAAATGGTGCTAGAGTCCAGCAAAACCAAGGTGGCTGGAATTCATAGGCCTAAGTACCTGAGAAGAAAGAGCTGCAATGAAGATGCCCATCAAGTATTCCAGGAGAATACTGATTAGCCCAGGACTATGAGAAAACAAAAGTCAGGTATAGAAATCATCCAACACAATTAGAGGAGATAATACCCAGAGCACACAGAGGGTGAAGAACAGTTCCTGTTCCCACCAGCCAAACTGAAAACCTCACATCCATTGGGCATTAGGTAGAGTATTCAGAATGGTTTTGTGTAGGCAATGGTGGGGAATAATTATCCTAACTGAACACTGCCCAAATAACAAATCTTAAATCAAGACATAAAAGGAACAAACTGTTTCCAAGTGATTTAACTATATCCCAAAAGAAAATTTAGAAAAATACAAAAATACCTAGCACTCAATATGGTAAAATGCAAAATGTCTAGTATCCAAAGATCACAAGGCATGTAAAGAAGCAGGAAAATACAAGCCAGGATGAGGAGAAATCTAAATCAAAACCAATTATAAATTGACACAGATGCAGGATTAGCAAAGACATTAAAGTAAGTATTTTTATAACTCTATTCTATATATTCAACAAATTAAATGAGACATGGACTATATATTTAACCAACTTGCAGAGATAAAAAAAAATATAATGTTGGAGACTACAAATACATCACAACTATAATTATGGAAGAAAAGATTAGTGAATGACACAACTATAGAAACTATCAAGTGAATAGAAAAAAAAGAACCCAAATATTTTAAGAAACAAGGCCAAAAATTTTCTAAATTCAATAAAAATTATGAACACAAAAATTCCCTCCAAAAGCTCAATGGACTTCAAGCACAAGAACCATGAAAAAAAGGCCAAGTTATGTGATAATTAAACAGCTCAAAACCTGTAATAGAGAAAACTTTTAAAGTACCCAGAGGGGAAAAAAAGGACACATTTCATTAAAAAATTTAAAAATTTAAGAAAATAAAGGATGACAGCAGACTTCTCATCAGCAACAATGCAATCAAGAAGGCAGTGGTGTAACATTTAAAGTACAGATGGTCCTGACTTAACAATGGTTTGACTTACAATTTTTCAACTTTACAATGGTATGAAAGTGATATGCATTCCGTAAAAACCATACTTCAAACTATGATCTTTTCTCAGGTTAGTGGTATGTGGTACGATGCTCCCTCATGATGCCAGGCAGTGGCAGAAAGCCACAGCTTTCAGTCACCCATGCAATCACCAGGATAAATAATTGATACATTTAAAATCATTCTGTACTCATACAACCATTCTATTTTACACTTTCAGTAAAGCATTCAATAAATTACATGAGCTATTCAACACTTTACTATAAAATAGGCTTTGTGTTAGCCCAACTGTAGGCTAATGAAAGTGTTCTAAGCATATTTAAAGTAGCCTAAGCTAAGTTATGATGTTTGGTATATTAAATGCATTTTCGGCTTATAATATTTTCAACTTAGGATGGGTTTATCAGGATGTAATTCATCTTAAGTCAAGGAAGACCTGTACTTAAAAGGATGTAACTTAAAAGGCACCTGGGTGGCTCAGTTGGTTAAGCATCTGCCTTCAGCTCAAAACATGAACACAAGGTCCTGGGATTGAGCCCTGAGTTGTGCTCCTTGCTCAGCAGGGACTCTGCTTCTCCAGCTCTCTCTGCCCTTCTTCCTGCTCTCTCTGCCCTTTCCCCTGATCGTGCTTGCTTCCTCTCTCTTTCTCTCAAATAAATAAAATCTAAAAAAAAGGAATCCAGTAAAAATTCCTTAAAAAAAAAAAGCAAAATAAAGGCTTTTCAGCAATACAAAAGTTGAAAGAATTAATCACCAGCAGGTCTGCTCAAAAAGAAATGAAGAAACGTTAAAAGAAATCTTTCAGGAAGAACGAAAAAAATTGGTAAATAGATCTGAACAAAGAAATGAACAATGGAAATGGGTATCTGTAAATACATGAGTTTTTCTTATTATTTAAAGCTCTTTAAAAGGTAACACTTTAAAAAAGAACAATGCATACTGATGCTTACAACACATGCATAAGCATACCATTTTAAGGTTCCCATACAATACATGAAGTAGTGAATTTAACACTTGCAGGGAGACTGTGATGCTATAAACCATGCATAGTAAAAGCCCTAAATCAAACACTAATAACAAAACACTTATAAGTAATAAGCCAACAACAATAAGAAAAAAGAGAATTACAACCAATATTCGTTTATTCCAAAAAAGAAGTCCCAAAACAGGACAAAGAGAAATAAAAAATAAGCAAAATGGACTAAAACTAACCATATCAATAATCACATTAAGTATAAAAGATCTACACACACAAGAAAAGTACTTAAACTATAAAGACATGTAAGTTAAAAGTAAAAGGATTCCAGTTTTCAGATGAAAAGAGTTTTGGACATGGCTGCACAATATGAAAGTGCTTAGGACAATGAACTACACACTTTAAAATATTACAATGATAAATTTTATGTTATGTGTTTTTTACCATAATGTTTCTTAAAAAGTAAAAGGTAAAAAGATACACTATGCTAATATAAGCCAAAAGCAAGCTGGAGGAGTATCTAGGTGAATATGAGAAAAAGTAAATTTTTTTAATAAGGAATATTGCCAGAGATAAAGGTCACCCCATAATGATAAAAAGATTCATTCATCAAGACAACCCTAAACATTTACACCTAATAACAGGCCTTCAAAGTAGACAGAGAACAAAATCTGATAGAAATGCAAAGAAAATCAGACAAATCCACAGCCAGAGATTTCAATAATTCCATCTCAATAATTAATAATACAACACAAAAAACAAGTGAGGATATAGAAGACTCTACTGACACTATCAACCATACTGACCATAGTAAGACACTCCAAAATAACAGCAGAATACAAATTCAAGTGCCTATAGAACAGACCTTATTTGGGGCCAAAAACTGAGTTTTAATACTTATCAAAGGATTCAAAATCATATAAAATATAACCACACTTTGGAATAGATTGGAAATCAATAACAAAGATCTCCAGAAAATCCCAAGTATTTGGAAACTAAATAACTCCCTTGCAAACAATCCATGAGTAAAAGAAGTCAAAAGGGAAGTTAAGACAGTAATTTTGAACTGAATGAAAATGAAAACACAACATACCAATATGAGATGCCATTAAAGCAGTACTTAGAGTGGAAGCTGAGGTTATTGATTTCCCTCTAAGAAACCATAAAAAAATACAGCATATTAAATCCAGAGTAAGCAGAAGTAAATCATAAAGATGAGAGCAGAAATTGAAGAATCAATAAAGAAGAAAAAAAAAACAAAACTAAAGAGGAAAATCCCAATCTGGTTCTTTGAGAAGATCAATAAAATTGGTCAATTTTGGCCAGGCAATAAGGAAACTAACAGAAAACACCAATTGCTAATATCAAAAAATGAAAGAGGGGACATTGCTACAGATTCTAGACAACTTAAAAGAACATTATGAACATTACGCAAATAAATTTGACAATGCAGATGAAATGGACAAATTCTTTCAAAGAAACACTCAAAGAAGAGAGAACCAGAATAGACCTATTAACTACTAAACAAGCTGAATATGCAGTTGAAAACTTTACCTGAAATATATGAAAATAAATAAAACTATAGTACAGACGGCTTCATCAATAGATTTTCCCAAATGCAGGAGGAAATACCAATTCTAACACAAACTTTTCCAGAAAATTGAAGAAAAGGAAATACTTTCCAACTCATTCTGAGACCAGAATTATCTTGATAGGAAACAAGACAAAGACGTTATAAGCAAACTACAGACCTCAAAAACATTGGTACAAAATTCTATATAAATTTTTAAAAATCTAATTTAATAAATAAAAAGAATAATACATCATGATTGTCGTAGGCAGCCATTAAAACAATATCCACCTCTCGGCATTCACACCCATGTGTAATCCACTTCCTGTAGGGGTAGAGGCTGAACCTTGTTTCTAACAAATAGAATGCTGTACAAGTGACAGGGCAGGGTGTCACTCTGAAGACTTGGCTATAAAAAAAATAACCTCTATCTTGCTTGACAGCTCTCTTGCACTCTTGCTTGCTCACTCTAATGAAGCAAGCTGTAATACTGTGAAATATTCTAAGAACCAAGAACCAAAGAACCAAGAGTCCTCTAGATAAAACCTGAGGAACTGAAGTATTAGTCTAACAACCTGTCAGGAACTAAATTCTGCCAGCAACCACATGAGTGAGCTCTAGAAGCAGATCCTTCTCCTATCAAGCCTAAACATGAGAACACAGTCCCGGTCAACAGCTTAACTGCAACACTGTGAGAGGCCCTAAAGCAGAGAAGCTACCTAAATCACCCCAAGACTCCTGACCCACAGAAACCATGAGAAAATAAATATGTGTAGTTTAAGCCAATACGTTTCAGATTAATTTGTTATGCATAGCAAGATAATAAAATAATGAAGCAGAATTTATCCATGAAGTGCAAACATCAAAAAATTAATTTAGTTCTCCATATTAATGAAAAACTGTATGATTTCAGTAGAATCAGAAAAAAACATGTGACAATAGCCAACATTCCTTTCTGATAAACTCTCAGCAAACAAAAGGTATTTCCTCAACCTGTTGAAGGGTATCTAACAAAAAAATCTAAGCTAACATGCTTAATGGTGAAAGAGTGCTTCCCCTAAGATGAGGAACAAAACAAGAATGTCTAATCTCACTGCTTCAACACTGAATTAGTGAGGATCAGTAAGTCTAGCCAGTGCAGTAAGGCAAGAAATAAAAGGCATCCAGTTTAGAAAGAAAAAAGGGGGGGGGAAGAAAAGATATATTTTATGTGTCAACAACATAATTATCTATGTGAAAAGCTAATGATAGCTACAAAAAAAATTACAAGAACTTATCAGTGCGTTTAACTTCATTGCAGGATACAAGATCCATACCCAAAAATCAACTGTATCTCTATACTAGCAATAAGTCAAAAATTGAAATATTTTTTAAAATATCACTTATAATAGGACCGAAAAGTATGAAATATGACAAAAAGATGTATAAGGCCTATATACTGAAAATTAAGAAATGTTAAATTACAGAAGCTCTAAATATCTTTCCAGTTATAGAAAGGGAAATAAATACATCTTGTTCATAAGTCAGAAGACTCAATATTTTTAAGATGTCAATTCTCCCCAAACTGGTCTACAGATTCAATGCAATCCCAATCAAAATCCCAGTAAGCTTTTTTTGTAGGAAATGACATGTTAATTCCAAAACTCATATGAAAATGCAAAGAACCTAAAACAGCAAAAACACTCTTGAAACAGAAGAACAAAGTTGGAAAGCTAACACTATCTGATTTCAAAACTTAAAGTCATTAAAACAGTTTGGTACAAGCAAAGAGACCAATAGATCAACAGCACAGAATGGGTCCAAAAACAGACCTACACATGAACAACTGATTTTTTATACAAGCGCAAAGAAAATTCATTGAAAACCAATAGTGCTAAATAACTGGGTTACCCACATGCACAAAACTGAACTTCAATATCTAGATCATAAAAAAAAAAAAATGAATTTTGATCCATGCTGTATGACCCACACACAAAAAATTAACTGAAACCAGATCACAGACTGAGATGTAAAACCTAGAACTAAAAAATTTCTACAAAAGAATATGAGACAATCTTTGTTGGCTTTGCTCAGGCAAAGATTTCTTAGATATAACACCAAAACAATTCACAGAACAGGTTGACAACTGAGATGTCATAAAAATTAAACTGCTCTTCAAAAGGTAGTTAGGAGAACATAAAGGCAAGTCACAGACTGGAAGAAATATCTGCAAAGCCTACGTCTGAAAAGGACTTCTATCCAGGACATACAACAAACTTTCAAAACTCAGTAATAAGAAAACAATCCAATAAGAAAAAATGGACAAAAATCTGAACACACTTCACCAAACATGATATAAGATAGCAAATAAGGACACAAAAAGATGCTCATAATATCATTAATCATGTGGTAAGTGCAAGATAAACCATCTTCTACCTTTTAGCATGGCTAAAATTGAAAAGCCTGATCACAGTAAGTGTTGGCAAGGCCTGTGAAGAACCTAGGACTCATATACTGATGGTAGAAATGTGAAATGATACAATCACTGTAAACAGTTTGATGATTTCTTCAAACTGTAGATCTATAACAGTATACAATTAAATCACTCCTCTCCTAGGTATTTACTCAGTGGGAATGAAAACATATGTCCATAAAAAACTTGTACACAAATGACCACAGCTTTAGCTGCAATAGCCAAAAAACAGCAACAAGTGTAACGTCGATAAACAGTTGCCTAGGAAAACAAATTGTGTTACGTCCGTACAATGGAACAGAATGAACCTACTCAGCAATAAAAAAAGAATGAACTACTGATACATCCAACAATATGGATGAATCTCAAAATAATTATGCTAAGTAAAAGAGGTCAGACCCCCCCAAAAAAGTATGTATCAAATAATTCCATTTATACTTAACTCTAGAAAAAGCTAATTTATAGTAACAGCAGATAATTGGTTGCCTAGAGAGGGAAGGATGTGGGGATAGGTAGAAGTGTGGAATCATAAAGGTACACAAGAAATTTATGGGGGTGATATTATATTCATTATCGTGATGATGATGACGGTTTCACAGATGTATACATATGTGAAAGCTTATCAACTTAAATATGTGCAGCTTATTGTTATGTCAGTCATCCTGAATAAAGCTTTTAAAAATAGGCATTGAATTTTTAAGTTTGGATAGAACTTCCAAAGCATTATATTGTGCCAAGGAAAAATTATGAAGTGATTCCAATTATAGTAAAAATCAGAGATCAACAAAATATTACAAGCCAAATCCAGCCATGCCAATTCTTTTATGAATGAAGCAATCATAGACTGCTTTCCCTACCACAAGCATTAGTTACGAAAAAAAACCCCATGTGACCTTCAAAGCTGAAAGTATTTAATTATGTGTCACTACACAAAAAAAGTTTGCTGACCTCTGCTATAAATCAACAAGAGATCACAAAATAAATGAGTGGCTTGGTTATGGAGTAATTTTAAAAAAGGGAAGATCAATTTGGTAATAGAACCAAGAAGGCTTTCCGGAAAGCATAATTAACTTTCAATCTCCCCTACCATAAAACATGCCCACACATCTTCTTTTGAACTTAGGGCACAGAAGCACATAATAAATTCAAGAGATAAAGGTAAATGTAGGTAACATATTAATATCTCCTTTTCCATATACAATTAACACTTTCTACTAAAGAAAATCTTACCTAATCTGTTCAGTCTGTACAATCCCTTCTTTGTGACCCTCCAAACGAGCAGCCAATCTCTCTTTATCAAGGCGCACACACTCTTCATCCTGAAAATAATCACTGGTTAGTGAATATTGCACATTTTTATTTAACTTGTAGAGCAACAACAAAAAAAACATGTAACTTTTCCTTACGTAAGTTCCTGCCTATAACATGCCAAGCATTGCTGGCCTTAAGTCAGCTTGATTTTAAGATTACTTCTAGTTACACAAAGACAACAATAATAAATACATGTTGGATCACATAAGAGTAGAACTGATTAAAAGCTTACCAAAGAACTTCAGCAACTTTTTTCTATGATTAAACGTTCTTCCCATAATGTATCATATCTATTTTTATTCATACAGTTATTATACCACTAATAAATTCCTTCTCTTCAGGAAAATTTATCACTAAATTTTATGAAAAGCCTTCACCACAGTCAAAAATTTCATTTTGGAGATAGTTTTTTGCACCTGTTGCTCCAGGTCCTGAATCCATCAGGATTTCTGATGACCAGAAGTGAAACTTGAATGTTTTCAAAGCATGTTCCTTAGAACATTAGGCATTTCCTACAAAGTGCCTCATGGGCCACTGTTCTGAGTTCAACCCTGGTAGTTCAGCTTTTCTCTAACCCGCACGTTAGAATTTCAAATAAAATTCAGTCTGAAAAGTGTTTGGTTAAAAACAAAACTTGATCTAGTTCAATGCCCACATTCAACAAATGAGAAAACTAAGGAACAGGGTTAGTGTCTATGGCTAACAAAATATGATATTGTATAAAAAGCAGTATATTCAATGTGCTCCATCCAATTCATGCTCTAATATTAACCTATCATTTATTTATTTTTTTTTCAAAGATTTTATTTATTTATTTGACAGAGAGAGAGAGAGCGAGAGAGGGAGAGAGCACAAGCAGGGGGAGCGGCAGGCAGAGGGAGACGCAGGCTTCCTGCATGAGCAGGGAGCCCGATGTGGGGCTCGATCCCAGGACCCTGGGATCATGACCTGAGCTGAAGGCAGTGGTTTAACCAACTGAGCCACCCAGGCGTGCTTAACCTATCATTTAAAAAAACATTTTAACCTATCATTTAAAAAAACATTTTGCTGACATGAAGGCAAAGATAGTATTGAAGCAAACTGCATTAAATTTTAGCCATTTGTAATGAAGGTATAACACAAATTACTCAAGTTCCTTAGGAAACTACTGATTTTAAAGACAACTGCAGCCTAGATTTTAATCAGATTAGATCAGAATCTCTGCCCTCAAGGTTTCTCTCCTAGCACAGTGCCTTGCAGGTTCCCAATATATATACACTGAACTGAAAACTGTTTATGTAACATAGCTGTTTATGTAAAGCATTTTAACTCTATAAATACTCTGCAAAGCATTTTATATTTCTTGCTGATGTTTCAAGTTAATGGTATCCTAGTAAATTAGCATTTTTGTCATGTTTGATTTATTTCAAATCATCAAACTGTAAATTCAGATTTTTCCAAATAAGTAGTGTGTCTAAATTCACTCATTGGGGCGCCTGGGTGGCTCAGTTGGTTAAGCGACTGCCTTCAGCTCAGGTCATGATCCTGGAGTCCCAGGATCGAGTCCCACATCGGGCTCCCTGCTCAGCAGGAAGTCTGCTTCTCCCTCTGACCCTTTCCCCTCTCATGCTCTCTCTCTACCTCATTCTCTCTCTCAAATAAATAAAATTAATAAATAAATAAATAAATAAATAAATAAATTCACTCATTTTGTTCACATTGGGTCACAACCTTCTTTCATACAGATAGAGCTGGTGAAAACTTCCGTTTTACTGCTACAAAATTTGTAGTCAGTATATACAGTAGAATGGCTAGAAGCCAGATAGTCTGGGTTCCAATCCTGGTTCTGTGAACATCAACAAGTAACTTACTCTCTCTGAGGGGTTTGTTTGCTCATCCATGACATGCAGAGTACCACCAACTTCAGGGGGTTGTGGTTGAGGATTACATGAGTTAATATACATAAAGTATACAAAAGTAACCCAGAACAGAGGAGAAACAATGAGGTAATTATCATTATGATCATTAACTAAAAAACATCAAGTCCATGTCTCAGAGTATGCTTAATTAAAATTGTTTTATAATTAATTAAAATAAAATTGTACTGTTTTAGCATCAAATTCTGTCAATGGTTATATAGAACATACTTACCGATACCCTGTCCCTTTAACATCTACCATTTATCCTTAACTACATATGCTTTGCTGTTTCTGTAGCACGCAAAAGGTACAACTATTTGATTTTTATACAAGTGTGAAAGGAAAAGATTTATGGTTTCCAGTAACACTAACATTAGTGATGACTACAAGTGTTATTTCTATATTATTAATTGATACATGGACCAGTTCAGTCATTTCTTAGATGTTAAGTTGTACCTATAGTACATAATCTTCCACTGTCTTTATATGTAATTGATCTGGGGCTTGTTAAAAATTTTGAATAAATAGCTAATTTCTAAGGCCTAACTTTCTTATGCAGTACTCTAGCTGTTGAACGATTTTTCTTTCTAAAGGTAACTGCATTTCTTATACAGCTTCTATTTCATGTGAACTATCCTTATTTACCAATATTAGTATTCCATTTGCTGGCTATAAAACACTACAAAAAACATGCAACCTAATACACCAGTATTTTTTTAAGGATTTATTTTAGAAAGAAGGGGCACATGCAAGGAGGGGGAGGAGCAGAGGGAGAAAATCGCAAGCAGACTTCAGCTGAGTGCACGACCCTGAGATCATGACCTGAGTTGAAACCAAGAGGAGGATGTTCCAACTGACTGAGCCATCCAGGTATCCCCTAATATACACCAGTATTTTAAGAAATAACTGTAACAAGCACTTCATGTTCACAGTTCTTAAGAGTGAAGCAAATTCTCACACCATCTTATTCCAGGGGTAGGCAAACTACAACTGAAGGGCAGGCTCACCATCTGTGTTATAAAATTTTATTGGACTACAGCCTTGTCAGTTTACTTATGTATTGCCTCTTCCTGCTTCCGCACTGTAACAGCAGGGTGGAATAGTTGGACAGACACTAAACGGCCCAAAAAGCCTAAAATATTTACTATATGATCACTTACAGAAGAAGTTTTCCAACTCCTGACCTAGCCCAACACTTTCATTAATAAGGATATAAAAGAAAAGAAAGTGTTTTGTCCAACACACAGCTTATGTAAGAGATCTCAAACTATAGCTCAAGCTACTATTAATCAAACATTCATTATACTACAACAATTTTTCCAGAAAAAACCTCCTAGGACAACTATGAAAAAGAATTCTTATTCATATACAAACCCAATTTTGTAATACTACAATTCACATTTAAAATAAAGTCCCATTACCTCAATGCGTGGTTTCTTTGCTTCTGCTAAAACTTCATCTGCAGCTCGTTTCACTTTTAAGAAAAGAAAAGTAAGTAAGTACATAGTTCTGGAGTAAGTTTTTGAAAGTTCAATATAAATATGTGACAAAATGTACCTTGGGTAGATCGCTGAAGACCTATTTCTAGAGGGGCACTTCTGTCTATGCTTGCTGATGTTGCTGAAGGGTTAAAAAGATTTACGTGAGAAGACCAATATTTGAACACACACACTTGACATTATTACAAGTGAAATGCTCAATATTTGTTATTTCTTACTTTATATACAGTGATTTCCCCAGGAAAAAAAGTTTTAAAGCAGTTTTATAAAAACATTATAGAAGATTAATCTGTATTTAAAAGTCTGTAAAAGGACAAATATCTTTAATAATTTAGCTTACAAATTATTTTGAGAATCTGACTGAAATCAACTGGTCACTTCAAAGAACATATACTCTGATGTTAATTACCACACATGCACATAAAATGTATCTGAACATAAATACATAAAGATATGTATAAAGGAAAAGGCTTTAAGTTAGCATTCACCTTAAAAAATGCAATTTTTAGTTATTCACAGTTGGTAAAAAATATGTTTTAAATTAAATCATTTAATTTTTGAATGGTTCAAAATAATGAAACTAACAAAAGGATGTACCAGTCCCCATCCACCTGGTTCTCACCACCCTACATAACTATTTGACAGTCTCATGTATCTTTCTAGTTTCTTTCTGTAGTTACAAGAAATACAAAGTTATGCTTTTATTTTTCCCCTTTTTTAACAAAAAAGGTAGCATACTATACACACTGTCCTGAACCTTTCTTTTTTGACCTAACAATAGAGCTCCAACATATCAGTATGTGGAGCATTCTTTAACTTTCTTTTTAAATCTACAAAGTATTTAATGTATGGGTTAACTGCAATTTATTTAACTAGTTCCCTATCTATCCACGGGCAGTTCAATTCTAACAGGTTTTTGCCACTACAAACAATGACACATTGTTCATTCATTTTCAAATATACCTCTAGAATAAAGTCCCAGATGTAGGATTTCTGGGTTGATTTTGTAATAATAGATACTGCCAAATGTCTTTAGCGGGAGTTGTATCAATTGACACTACAACTAAAAATATATTAGGGTATCGGTTTCCTCAGAGACTCAAAAGTGTATTATTAAACTGATAAATTTTTGTCAATGAGGTAAAAAAAAAAATGCTATCTCTGTACAGTTTCAATTTATAATTCTGAGTGAAATAAACATTTTTCATATGATTTCATCACCTTTTCTTTGAATTTTATGACTAAAATCTATTGGGTTGTTGGTCTTTTATGCATGTATTTCTAGGACCACTTCATATTATCAGTAAGACTGATCCTTTCACTGTGATGAGTTGAAGTATTTTTTCCCAACTTGTCAGGTCTTTTTTTTAATAATACAGAACTTTTTAATTTTTACCAACCTATTACTTGAATAATCCTATCTTTCCCCCACTGATTTGACCTATCTTTTTAGTTGTGTCAAATTCACATAATTTAATATTTAACAGATAAAAAACTGTTCTATCAGTTTATTCACATTTTTTAAATTACTAGGGCTTTATAATAAGTTCTGAACTCTAGAATAGTATTTTCTCATTGCTCTTCTCCAAACTTTTATGACACTTACTTTTACCAAATGGATTTTGGAATCATCATGTCTATTCCACCCTTCCCTCAAGAAAAACTGTAGAGATTTTTATTGGGATTATGTTAAATATATAATCTATGTTATGAACTGACATCTTTAGGCTGTTATGTCTTCTTGTCTAAGAACACGGAATGTCTTAAGATTTCCTCAACTTGTTCATTAAACCATTCAACAATTTGTTTTAAAAATAGCAAAGGAGGGGCGCCTGGGTGGCTCAGTCGGTTAAGCGTCTGCCTTCAACTTGGGTCATGATCCCAGAGTCCTGGGATAGAGCCCCACATCAGGCTCCCTGCAGGGAGCCTGCTTCTCCTTCTTCCTCTGCCATCCCATCTCCCCCCACTTGTGCTCTCTGGCTCTCTCAGTCAAATAAATAAAAATAAAAATAAATCTTTAAAAAAATAAAATAAAATTGGTCATATACAAAATCAAGTCATATACTTGATGACTAAATTTTTTTGTCCTATAGAAACTACAGATAATGACATGGATGAGTAAAGGGGAACTTTTTTCTGGATTCTGAAGAGAAAAACCATTTATTTGCCCTAAAGTACTCTCCCCCACTAACCAGCCTATTTATCAAGCTTACCTGAGACACTTTTTAAAAAAAAGAGAATCCTAGACTCTATACCAGATCTTCTGAAGCAAAAAAAATCTAACAAGTGCACCATATGGTTTAAAAAAAAAAAAAGCCTTTGCCTATCCTCCTCAACTCCATCCTCCTCACAGCAGAATTAGAATCCCGCCTCAATCCTCTGCCCGGATTTTAACCCTTATTTTATCAGTCTATCTTTCAAGATGGTAAGCATGTTCAGGACACGAATTTTGCATTTTGTATAGCACTGAGTACAATGCCTTTAAGAATAACCATTCAAGGGGCGCCTGGGTGGCTCAGTCGGTTGATCGTCCGAATCTTAATTTCAGCTCAGGTCATGATCGCAGGGTCGTGAGATGGAGTCCCACTTTGGGCTAGGCAATCAGGGAGGAGTCTGCTTGAGATTCTCTTTCCCTTTCCCTCTGCCCCTCCCTACCACTCGTGCACAGGCGCCCGCTTTCTCTCTCTCAAATAAATAAATAAAAAAATAGAATAACCACTCATAAGAGCTCGCTGAATGTTCAGTGAGGACAGTACAGAAAGACAAGACTCTTGATGATGGTCTTTCCATTATGCAAGAGACTCTGTGCAAATCAATCTTACTGTTAAAGCCGTGGAGCACAGTATGTGATGAGACAGCTATTAATGACTTAAAGGTAGTAAACTCCCCCAAGGAAGGTTAGGACCAATCAGTCTTATACTGATTTATTCATATTATTCTAAGATTATATCCATTTATTCATACTCATCAATTTACATTATAGATCAATTTATTATACCTCTTTATATTCATATTCTTTTAAGACAGCAAGTTAATGATTACTCATTTATACAGGTAAGCACCCACTATTTACCACTGTTCTAAAATGCTGGGTATTTAACAACTGTCTGCCCTCTTACAGTTTATCCTCTAGTGGGGCAGACAATATATAAGTAAACAAATATGTAATTTCAACTCAATGTAAGGGATTTGATGAAAAATAAATCAGGAAGATGCTATACATAGATGGGCGTATGTGGGAAAACACTGCTATCCTGTATTTTAGAATGGTAAGTTTTTTCTGACAGAAGATTTAAGCACAGATGTGAATGAGGTGGTAAGAAAAAAGACATGTGACAATGTAGAGAAACAGAACTGAACATAGAGAAAACAGCAAGTACAAAGGCTTGAAAAGTTAGGATAGTTTATTAAAAGAACCAACAAGACTGGACTGTTGCGAGCAAAGGAAGGCTGCAAGAAGATGAGGCCACAGAGATTTAGGCAGAAGCAAGATCACGTAGGTCAGGATAGGATAAGGAGTGTGGGCTTTATTCTAAGTATGACAGGAAGCCACAGGATGGGCTTGAGCAGGTAAGTGACACAATCAAGTTTATATGCGTTTTCAAAAACAGGTCACTCTAATGGGTAAGCAAAGACTATAAGAGATATTATAGAGTGGGAACCTTAAGCTATGCAAGTCTAAAGGGGAAGAATGGAACAGGGTGGGAGTGGAATGGTTAAGAAACTGTTATACTTTTAAAGTTAAAGAAAAGGACTTGTTCATGAAATTGATCAAAGTAATCAAAGATTTTTTCCAGGGTTTTTGGCCTTAACAACTCCGTGAAGGGGAAAGCATTTACTGTGATGGAAATACTGGGAGACCAGACCTGTTATTTTAGTTTTGTTTAAGGGGTGAAGAGAAGGAGGGAATCAGCATTCTATTTCAAATATGTTGAATTTCACATACCTATTATATATTCAAGGAAAGAGGTGGACAGTGGATTTACAACTTGAGCTTAGGAATAGGTCAGTGCTGAAGATAAGTAAGCAAAATAAAATGAGAGATGGACAATGAATAGAAAGAGAATCAAGTGTGGTGCCCTAGATGCCAAGTGAAGAAAGGCTTTCCAAAAGGGAGTAATCAACAGTGTTGATTATATATCAATTCCTTTAGTTGGAATTGATAACCCCTAAGTCAATGTTGACCTTACAACAGTAATTTTAGTGAGATGGTGAGTAGGAAAGTCAGATTAGAGTGGGGGATTCAAGAAGTAGGCAGTGATATCATACAACTGTTAACAAAGAATTTTGCAATAAAAAGGAGAAGACAAATTTGACAGTAGATACTAGGAATGTGGGGTCAAAAACCTGTTTTTAAATGAGAGATCTTACAGTATGCATTTTAAAGGGAATGCAGAGAAAAGAAGAAAGATGATGATGATGTAAAAGGGAAGCAACAATTCACAAAGGCAAAGTCTTTCAGAGTGTGAAAGGAAATGGAATCTATAGACAGAGAAGTGGTGACTGGCCTTAGGAGCGAAAATACTGCATTCACCATAACAGAAAAGAATGGACAGTATATGCACACATATGTTGCTGGTACGTTAATTTTTTAGTGAAAATACAAATTCTCTTTCCATTGCTTCTCATTTCACAGGGGAAGGAAAGAAACAATGGCTATTTAAGAGTGAGAGCAAGTTAAAAATTACTCACATGCTTCACCATTGAGATATCCAAGTAGATCTTTTCGGTCAGGTCTTCTAACCACAGGAATATTTTCAGTCTGAAGTCAAAATTTTAAATTAGTTATCAAAACAATTATAAGAAACATAATAAAGACAAACATTATGTAATGTATGAATTTCATTCCAACGTATCTCAGTAACATTTACTTAGGATCTTATCTTTCCGGAACTAGGCTAAAAAAACCAATAAAAGTCTTGAAAAAATTTAAGAATATTAACTTTAATAATTCATTCTTGAAATTCAAGTATATATAAAAAAAATAACCATTAGAAATGAAACAATGACCCATCCCTCTTCAAAATATCAATTCCAATCTTTTTTGTTCCCTTGGCTTACCTTAAGTATTTTATTTTACTCATGACACTTCGCATGCTTTAGGCAATTATCTTTTTAGTCCTATTGCCTGCTCATTTTACACATTCCCAAGTGCCTTTTGGCCTCAAACACAAAACAGACTTCCTCAAAATATTCTACTTGAACTCCAAAATACACTAACTACCTAAGTTTTCATAATTAACAATAGGTATGTGTTATTTAAGCATGGGAAAAAACTTAGGAGATTATATAGGAAACCATTAATGGCGGTTGTTTACTTTTCACATTACACATTTGTTTCTTACCCCTGAGTGTATACAAAATCTGTAAGGAAGGGGAAAAGATTAAAAAATTAAACCTGGATAGTGCATCTATTTTGGTAAAATGGATATTTTCCTTTAATCTCCTACATTAGCAGTTTGTAAAGAGGTATGCAAAACAAAACTGTATACTTTAGTCACCAAGTCATCTTCGGGCCATGAATTCAATGAATCCTGTAATTACCACAATTTTCCTATCATTTTTATAATATCAACAACAACTGAGTACACGAATGACTGGTGGCTGCAAGATTATAAATTAAAATCCCTTTGTCACTTTACATAAGCAAAAATGAAGTAACAAGAATCCTTTGGCTAATTATCTTATATTGACTACTGCACCATTCTGCACACGGTCCTTGATGATAGAAATAAACTATACTTAATCACTTAAAATTAACTTTTTTTTAAAGGGCAGGCTAAATTTTAATTTCTGCTGGGAATATAAACATTTAAGACCCTACAGGTTTTTGTGCGCTTGTTTTTAAAAGCTAGTCTACATGGAGTATATCATAAATAGTTAAAAGATTTTAATTTTCTTTTTTTTTTAATTTTTTTAAGTTTTGTTTTTGTTTTTTTGACAGAGACAGACACAGCGAGAAAGGTAACACAAGCAGGGGGAGTGGGAGAGGGAGAAGCAGGCTTCCTGCTGAGCAGGAAGCCCGATGTGGTGCTAGATCCCAGGACCCCAGGATCATGACCTGAGCCGAAGGCAGATGCTTAACGACGGAGCCACCCAGGCGCCCAAGTTAATTTTCTTTAAATTACTACTTCTAAGTCTGATAACACTCTTCATCATTTGGTTACTAATGTATTATGGACATAATACAGCCAACTGCTAAAGATACAAGTCAACTCACTAAAATAGTAGCTATAGCTCAAGAAAAAGTATTTCAGAAATGGTCTGCTCACAAGAAAGAGCAAATAACACAAAAGAGGAAAAAACAAAATTTGTAGAACCCTAGAATTATAGAATTCTGCCCTTTCAATCTGTGAAGTATTTAAGAAAAACAAAAGATTTAAATCTTATGTGAAGAAAGGTAACTATTACAGCCATCAGTTACATGCTACCACCATTTCCCAATAATATAATTTCTAAATCTAAACCAAGTAGATGGATCATCTTTATTACCACAAAATGAATGATGTAGCCAACAAAAGATTCTAATTACTGCCTAACTCAGTTTTTATTATTTTTTTTAAAGTTTTTATTTATTTATTTGAGAGAGAATGAGATAGAGAGAGAGCATGAGAGGGGGGAGGGTCAGAGGGAGAAGCAGACTCCCTGCTGAGCAGGGAGCCCGATGCAGGACTCTAGGATCACAACCTGAGCCAAAGGGAGTCGCTTAACCAACTGAGGCACCCAGGCACCCCTGCCTAACTCTAAAAAAGTTTTTAAAGATTTAAGATGAGGTAACATAAGTTTATAGAAACACCATTATTTTTATCCCACTATTTCTCAAATCCCAAGTAGTTTCACCTTATATATTACTTCTTCTATATGGATTAGATGTTGAATATTTATTTCATATTCAGAAATGCAGTGTTCAAATACTGACATGCTGAAGGCAGGCAAAACTGAAAACAAATGAGTTTGTCAATAAAGTATTAAAAATGTTTACTGTACTATTTAAAAGTTTAATTTTTTTAAAGTTGTCTGTTAATCTTGATTCTTTTTGATGCCCCCCAAAAAGTCTTGAGATTAAACTAGAGTTCTGAATATCAGGGTCCTTCCACAGGCTTATGAATTTCTTAAAACTTTCCTACAAATGCCTTCAAAACTTCTGTTCTTGTAAACAGTGCCCATGTTTTACCTGAAAGTCATAGATTTAAAAATCTGCATTAAATCATTAAATCACAGTGATCTAATTTTGACCCTCCAGTAGACCTTCATACTGACAAACCTTTTACTCTTGATTTGAAACCCATGAGGGAAGTGATCCATGCCAAATGATGTTGTCCGCACTGTGGACGGGGACTCTACTGAGTCCTGAAGAGGTCCCTCTTTGATCGCCAAACGTGCTGAAATAAACTTCTCAGACACCAATCTGAGCGGCCCTGCCGGGCTGTTCTCCCTTGCAGAAGACTGGTGTCTGAGAACTTTATTTCAGTGCACAATGACAAAATGATACCTACCATCCAAAAAAAAAAAAAAATCAAAAAAGTTTTAAAATGAATTGTACTTACAGCTGCCCGTCGGACATAAACAGGATGAGAAAGGTGTACATTATTAAGTAGAAACAAGATAGAATCCAATGTGTAGTATTCTCTGGGTTGGCCTTCTTTTCCAGTCCTGAAATAATTAAGACAAGATTTTTATTCAATTTTAATTCAACTCCTTGGACTTAATTATATGTATGAATTTATCTATACTTACTTTGCTACCCAACAATGGATTTAACATGACTAACAAAAATACCCATGAAGTATGAAATTTAGTAAGTGGAACTGTCATTAAAGCAACAGAACACAAAGGTAGACAATGACAAAAAGCAAGAAGGAAGGCATACCATATTCATCCTCTAAGGTACACCTCTCCATTTTTTAGAATTTGGCCCAAATTTGGTTCTGGTCTTTGTCAATAGAGAGAGAAATCTAATCATTTACAGATTGGAGAGGATCCACAAGAGAAAACAAACTGACTAGGAGAAGCACAACTACTGCCAGTGCTAAACTTAGAAGAAATTTATCCTATGTCTCCTAAGTAAGATACTGCTAAACACCATCCTTAACAACATTCTTACAGTAAACACAACAATGAATTTCAGAGGTATAATTCTTATGACATCCCTCAAATTAAACCAATGATGTAAAACCATACTGAATTCTACCTGTGATAAAACAATGCAGTTTAGAGGTGCAGGCTCTTTAATGAAAGCACGTAATACTATTTGCTCAACAATATTAGTGTCCAATCTCACCCTTCCTACTACATTATCCTCACCTAAAAATGTCAATGTATTAAATTCATCTGAATACAACCCAAAGTAATCAGCCCCAACCTACATTTCTCTAGCCTGCATTTCCACTTTTCCTCTAAATTGACATATTTCAAATCATATATCACTACCAATTTTTGTACTATGAAATGGGATATACAGGTAACCAGGTTTTTTAAACGATATAAAAAAGCAAAGTAACACAACGTACAGCAGGCAATAAGGATAACTATTGTTTAGTTACGAAGCTGGACATATGTACACATGCAGAGAGATGAATAAATGAAATGAAAATGTATTTATTAGTGTAATTCACTGTTGTTAAAGTTGAAGTCGATCCTAAGCAGTCCCTTTTCACTACCAGCTTCACTGAACTACCAAAACATTTCCCTTCCAGCTCTCATGCCCTTAAGCATGTCCTTTAAGACCTAAACCATCATGTCACCCTCAAGTTCTTCACCCATTCTTTAAAGCTTACTCAGTTGTTCAAGAAAAATTTGTAGCACATCTACATCCCAAACACACTTCTATGAAACCTTTTCTAATACCCCAAGCTAGAAGTGATTACTCTCTTAAGGGTCAGAATGCAATTCTTACCAAGTAATGTTTTATCTCATCTACTCTGATTAAGTTAACCTCCTTTGAGTCAGGAACCAAGATGCTAAGAAATTTTTCTCTTTCTCAGACTGAACCACCCTACACTGTGACTACTCTTTAACCATTTTTTAAAGAAAAAAACAAATCAGTTAAAATTCCAATCAAATACAATTGTGTCTGTGCAAATTCTTTTGGGTGAAAGAACAAAATGCAGGAAACTCAGAATGATGTCACTGCATCAACATTTCATAAAGCTAATCAAATCATAAGCCCTCAAGGCCAAAAAACTAGAAACCAACAAACTAAATTTTCCCTAGCTTTCCATCATAAAGCCTGGTGCTCCCACTCAATCAAGCAAAATGAGTATGGAAGTTCTGGCCCAAAGTTCTAATTATCCAAATGAAATACCAATGACAGAAACATCACTAAAAAGGCCCCAAACGATTACAGGACCTATTTCTAGATATTTTCCTTAATGACTTCAATTCAGAAAACCCCGCATAGATCAACGTTCCAAAACATTCCTCTTTAAAACACATTTCCTAAAATCACCCACCACCATCAGTATCTTACTTAGATCTGCAGAGCTCACCCCATTTCACCAGTAACTTTCTCCCTGAGGATGCCTTCCCCTCTAACACGGGTTTTGAGGACTCTTCCAAAGTGACCAAATCTTTTTCCCGTTCTAACTTCAGAGTCGGTTCCCTTCTCTCTTCTTGAGGGAATTACGAAAGGAAAAGAAACAGACCAGGGGCTGCGAGGGGCAGCAGGGATAGTGAACACATGGTAGCCTCGAAGCGAAAGAAAAAACTGAAGAACACAAAAAGACGTCTCCAGGACCGGGCGGTGTGCCCTCTTCTGCACCTACACACACTAACACTCGACACAGACCGGCAAAAATGAACTAGAAAAGTCCAGAAACTCCCTTGGTACCTTTCCCTTTGGCGTCCCAAAAGACTTAAGGAAAATGGACCACTCCGGACGCACCTATTCCCTCCTCACCTAAAAGTGTAACTTCTTTTCTAGAGGAAAACTTTTACCCAGAGACCCGTTTTTTTTTTTCTCCATCCCCAAAGGGAATCGGGGGGAGGGGTTAGGAAAGAGGTCGCCTGGGGGCGCCCAACTCTGCCCGGCCATCCCCAGGCCACAGCCATGCCGGACTTACCCCCAAACTACATAGTTGGTCTTCACATTCTTGGGCCAGGAGAACTCGCCGAAGATCACTTCGTCTCCCTTCACCACGATCTCCTTCTTCTGGATGTTGTACTGTCGCAGGACGCTGAGCACGTCCGCCATCTTCCCCCCCCCTCGCCGCCGCCGCCCGCCCCGGGCGAAGCCGCCGCCGCCGCGCCTGCCTCCTTCTTCCCCTGTCGCCTCGCCCTCTTCCTCCTCCTCCTCCGCCGCCGCCGCCGCCGCCGCGAACCAACAGCAGCCGCACTAGCAGCCGTCCTCGCCTACGACAGCAGCTGGGGCAGTAGACACCCAGGCCGCCGAGGACCCCGCGCTAGAAGGCAAGGCCCCGCCGCCGGCTGCCCGCGGAGAACGCCTGACTGCGCGCCTCCAGCGCTGCACGGCCACCACCAGGGGGAGCCGCGACCGCCCAGGAACACGCCCCTCCCAGACTTCCGCTCGGCACTGGGCCGACTGTCGGCCCGAAACTCCGAGCGCCGGGACACCGCGCCCACGTACGGCGCACGTACGGGGAATATTGCCTGGCGCACGCGTACGGACACGTACCTCCCTCCCTCGCAGCGCGCACGCGGCTAGCGACAGGTGCGCGCGCACCTGCAAGGAAGCGGCTTGCTTGCGTCCCTTGAGCATGCACCGAGTGATCGCCGACCCGCTTTGCGGACAAAGGCTTTCGGCTCGTTCCTTTGGAAGGAGCTGAGTTTGGCAGATTTGCAAAACACTCGGATTACCTTACCAACCAAATGGGACCCATTAAATGGCCTCTCAGTCTTAGTGATCTTATTAAAACCGTTTAGAAGGGTGCGGTTTGGGGGCGGATTAGTTTGGGGGTGTTTTGTTTTGTTTTGTTTTTAGTGTATTCACATAGTGGTAATGACCTAGCCCGGAGGAGATCAATCCCGGATACCTATATTTGTTAGCTGTTGTTTGACCTTGGCTACGATACATACCTTCTCAAGGCATTAATTGGTTACTGGAGAAAAGGAGTTAGTATGAGAATAAGATGAAAGAAGCATCTAGCAAATCATCAAAATATCGTAAATGTTGGATCTTCCACTTCAATTCCTTAGAGGATGACTTTTTCCATCCTGGCCACTTCTCCCTGCCAGCCCCAAAGAGGTACGTTTAAATGGCCCTGTTCAAAGATGCTAATGAAAAAGTTAGAAAACACAAACCAAACTGTCAGGATTAGAACACTTTAGGATGACTTGATTCTTTATTGACACTCAGAAGGCTAAAGGGTGTCCTTGCCATGCTGGAAACAATGATATAAATACAATATACTGTGGCCTGCATACCTTAAAACAATCACCCTGTGGGGCCCATAATTTTTTTATTCCTTGTACTGTAGCAGAAAGGAGGGAGTGGGAAGGCAACTTCTGTATTGATATAACCAAATACCTTGACCTGCTTCAAAAGGGATCCATTTTTATCATGTGCAATACAGAGGGATATAAAAGTGTGTGATTCGCTTCCTATTCTAACTATGGCCATTTTGCAAATTAATTTGAGAAATTTTGTCTGTTGTGCAAATGCACCCATCCCTGTGGTATTTTCCTGGATCTCACTGCAAAAACATACTACAAAGAACTTACTACTCTCTAATCTCCCACACTCTCTAATCATACTCGTATCAGAGCACCCACTATTACTTGACAGCCGTTATTTACTTGCCTGCCTCTTCCTGCAAAACTGAAGGGCAATAGACCTGTGTCATCATATCCTAGTGTCTAGCACGTGATTTGGCACATTATTGGCTCCTAGAAAATGTTAAATTAATAAATGGATAGATGAGTTCAACAAACTCAAGATTTGATGAGTAGATTAGGAGAATCAACAGTAGTTCCCTCAAATGATACTTAATTTTATTTCATACACAAACAATGACTTAGTCCATTCAGGCTGCTATAAGAGAATGCCGTAGACTGGAGGGGCTTATGAATAACAGAGATTTCTTTCTCATAGTTCTAGAGGCTAGGAAATCCAAGGTCAGGATGCCAGCAGAGTCATTGTCTGGTGAGAGGCTGCTTTCTGGTTCATAGACCTCAGGCTTCACATTGTATACTCACATGGTGGAAGGAAAAAGGGAGTGACCACAAACATTCAGTCTATAGCAATGACCAGACAGTCTCTTTTAGGATAAATTGTGAGTTTGAGGGTAGTGATTTTTAAACTCAATGTAATGAGATATGACATTAGTAATTTGTTGCTTATAACAGCTAAAGAAATGTGTAGAGCATTTTTTTGTTTAAATCCCATGCAAATACTACTAGTATTAGTTCAGTGATGTTCATTTCAAAATACAATGAAAGGCAAGATTAGTCCTAAAGCTGAACGTAGACAATTAACCAGAAAAAAATTGGAAAACTAGTCTTGTTTCTTTGTCTTGGGTGAAAGCTGTCCACTTCTCCAGTCACCAGCTTCCAAAGAATTCCTAACAAGTCTCAGTTTGAATTCTCCTATAGAATAAATGTCTAGCAATCAGGAGAAAGTGGTACATCTTTTTATTCTTTTTTAAGATTTTATTTATTTGAGAGAGAAAGAGCACAAGTGGGGAGGAGGGACAGAGGGAGAAGGAGAAGCAGGCTGAATTTTTTCAAAAGTAAAGAGGAACCTCTTCAAAACTGTTTAAGAATATGTGATAAAGCACTAAGAATTAACAAATACTTTGGTGACAAAGGGAACATCTACTAATTTGGGCACAGAATAACTGAATCTTCCTACAGGAAAAAAAAACACCCATATTCTAACTTTACTCTTTTTGTACATTATTTGCATAACTATTGTCAATATAAGATTCCTAAATATACCTTGATATATGTGTGTATTTAGGCACAAATGAATATATATAGAAATAATTAACACATTTGAAGTTTTTAAAAATATTTCATTTATTCATTTGAGAGAGAGAGAGGAAGAGAGCCAGCGAGGGGAGGAGCAGAGGAAGAGGGACAGAGCCTGATGTGGGTGGGGCTTGATCCCACAGCCCTGAGATCAGGACCTGAGCTGAAATCAAGAGTTGGACACTTAACCAACAGAGCCACCAAGGTGCACTGATATTTGAAGTTTTTAACAATAGCCTTAAAATATGTATATTAATATTTATAGTATACATGTGTATATGTATGTGTTTATTTATTTAAATATATATATTTATCTCAAAGAAAAATGGAAAAAGAAAAGTTTCAAAACCAGAGTGTGTTGCCCTGTTAAGAAAGTCTAATGTGCATTCTAAGTATCGGAAAGCAGACATTTTCCCCAAAGGACGATGGTCACTAGGACATATGGATTGTAATTATAAAACAAAGTTTGGCGAGTGGAAGCCAGCAGAGAGAGGGGCACTGGCAGGGACACAGAACAATGAGCAGGTGCTTTGGGAGTAAGGCTCTAGGAGATGAAGGACACTGGCCCCAGTTCTGGGGTGGATGTCTGGCCAACCATCTGGGCTCCAAGGGGGAAAGCACACACCTGGCAGGATTCAAGAAGAGGGCCTCGTGAGGCCTCCAAACAAGCCTCTAGCTCGTACTTCCAGTGGATATGCTTTCTAAATAATTTTTTTTTAAGATTTTATTTATTTATTTGATGGAGACAATGAGAGAGGGAACACAAGCAGGCAGAGTGGGTGAGGGAGAAGCAGGCTTCCCGCCGAGCAAGGAGCCCGATGAGGGGCTCGATCCCAGGACCCTGGGATCATGACCTGAGCCGAAGGCAGACGCTTAACAACTGAGCCACCCAGGTGCCCCCAGTGGATATGCTTTCTGACTCCACACAATCTCAGGAGGGTTTGCTTTCTGACGTGTAGTAACAGTACAGGAAATCTAAGACAATAGTGCCTATGATGGGCAAAATCCGGTGTGACCAGCAACATTTGCATGTGGCATCTTTGGAAGGGTCCCTGCTATTACCTTCAGGTTTAAGGTCATTCGGATGCACACCACCAATATAGTACTGCTTTAGCATTTCTCTGGCATCAGAGGAGTGGCCTACATCTTCAAAGCTTTCACTTGCACCTGCAATAGCTTGTTCCAGCAGAACCTCTTCTCCCCCAGGATGTCTGACCAATAGATTGTGGCAGAAGTGGTGCTGTGAAGGTTATGAAGTTCAGACCTCAAGAGGCCTTGAAGATGTATACATCATATTAAATTTAACGTCTTTGTGGGGGGAGACAAACCATGAGAGACGATGGACTCTGAAAAACAAACTGAGGGTTCTAGAGGGGGGGGGTGGGAGGATGGGTTAGCCTGGTGATGGGTATTAAAGAGGGCACGTTCTGCATGGAACACTGGGTGTTATGCACAAACAATGAATCATGGAACACTCCATCAAAAACTAATGATGTAATGTATGGTGATTAACATAACAATAAAAAAATTTTTTAAATTAACATCTTGATAAGCAGTAATACCGCCCCTTTTAAAAGATTTATTTGAGAGAGAGAGTGTGGGGGGGTGGGGGGGTGTGAGCAAGCGGGGGCAGGGACAGAGGGAGAGAGAATCCTGAAGTAGACTCCCTGCTGAGTAGGGAATCCAATGTGGGGCTCCATACCAGGACCCTGAGATCATGACCTGAGCCAAAATCAAGGTTGGCAGCTTAACCGACTGAGCCACCCAGGCATCAAAAGATTAGTTAGTTAACCATTTGTCTAAAGTCTTAAAATTAGGGATGCCTGGGTGGCTCAGTCAGTTAAGCATCTGCCTTCCACTCAGGTCACGGTCCCAGGGTCCTGGGATGGAGCCCTGCATCGGGCTCCCTGCTCGGTGGGGAGCCTGCTTCTCCCTCTGCCTGCAGCTTTCCCTGCTTGGGCTCACTCTCTCTCTCCCTGACAAATAAATAAGATCTTTAAAAAAATAAAGTCTTAAAATTATTTAAGGATCTGGAATTTAAAATTTTAGCTAACATATTAAATCCTTATTATTTGTAGTATTATAAAAATTTCATGAAATTTGGGCACCTGGGTGGCTCAGTTGGTTAAGCGACTGCCTTCGGCTCAGGTCATGATCCTGGAGTCCCGGGATCAAGTCCCACATCGGGCTCCCTGCTCGGCGGGGAGTCGGCTTCTCCCTCAGACCCTCCTCCCTCTCATGCTGTCTCTCTCTATCTCATTCTCTCTCTCAAATAAGTAAATAAAATATTTAAAAAAATTATTCATGAAATTTAATCCTTGAAAAGATATGTTATCATTTCATTTAGTTAATATACATTTTATATATATTTATATTTTCATATATTTTATATATTCACATATATGTACAACACATACATATAAGTAATTTTAGTCATGTTATAAAAACAATGATAATTTATTTAACTTATAAAACCAACATAGGAAATTTAGAAAGTTTAAATCATAAAAAATTTAACCCTAGTCCTGTACAAACAAAATACTGTGTTGGCATAATTTTTATACAGTAAATTAAAATATAAAAACTGAATCATATCAAAAGCTCTTCCTTTATTTTGGAACTAACTAAAGCTTTGTCATTTTGTCTTGTAACTATGTAACAAGGATTATTCAGTAAATATGCTTTTCAGGGTTCACAAAACAAGCAGTAAGAATTTGACAACTGCTTTTTCTTTTAGATTTTTCCTTTATCTGGACTAGATATTTCTAGAATGAGCACATTAAAACTAAATGTTTTTGTTTGTTTGATCCATCAGTTAATCTTTACATTTTCCGAGAGAGAAAAACAGAACAAAATGTTAAGGAGCCAGCTTCAGACAAATATGGAGTTACCACTGTAAAAGGCTAATTTTTATTTTCTATGCAAGAGAGAATTTATATAGAAATACCATTTTAACATGTACACACACACACACGAGTTTTATTATAGTTAATTTAAAGAATAACTTGGGCCCTTGACAATTTTATTTAGCCATACAATTTAAAAAGCCAGCCTTTATTAATCTTCAAAGTATGGATATGAAGGAGGGGGTGTTTTCTACCTTCAGTAAAAAAGTTCCTTTTTTTTTTTTTTTTTTGTACACACGTAAGACAATTTCCTCATCAGGGTTTCTTCCTTTTTCTGTTCCAAAGCACCTCCTAAATGAATAATCTTGTTCTTGTCAAATGTAGCTAAAGTGGCTAGTATAATTCCAAATGTTTCTGGTACAGTTGTGCAAGTTAGAGAGAAAAGCATACGAGTTAATGTTGCAGTGTGAAAACATTAAGGAAGCAATGTTTTGGCATGAGGGCGGCAATTTTCAATTGAGGAGACCCTATAACTGCAGTGTTCCCTAAAGATGATACTTCTGCTACCTCCTATCTCTGGAAGTTGGCCAAAGGCTGTCACCAAATTCAGGTTGGACAAACCTCCTGCTTCTAAGCAGATGAAATTACACAAAGCAGGGGTACAAAGACAAGACTAATGAAGAAGTCTTTATATAATTTTTAAAAATGGAGACTCAAGGTAAAGCTGATTTAAAGACCTGAGCTTCTCTGACCCTGGGGCCAGCTGGAGGATAGACAGATCTTTGCCTGTCCTCTTTCTATAGACTTGTCTGCTAATAAACAACTAGACAAGCAGACAGACCACAGGAGAAAATGTTACAAGGCTAGCAAGAACAGTTTCACTAAGGAACAATACCAATCTGTCAAATAACAGAAAGATCCCAGGAGACTATTCCTAAGGAAAGAAACAAAATGAAACGAAAAGAAAAGAAAACCCAATGTGAAGGACTTCAATAAAATATCAGAGCTCAGTTAAGCATAAATTTACCCACCCACTCCAGGCATGAGGGCCTTCACCAGAAGGAGACACAAGAGATTTCAGATGTCCAAACTAGAGAGGCAAGGCTGCCAGTCTGCAGCAGTGAAGGTTTACCCTGAATCTTGGTGGAAACTTCACTTCCATCATGACCTTCAAACAGAGACCACCAGGAGCACAGTGTGGGGTCCTGAGCATCCCTGAATGTTTTTACTAGGGATGTCAGACTATAAGGTTTATCTATCCATCTCTTGATCCCGAACAGTTGCTGTAGAAAGTCCTATAGGCAACTAAATATGTCAAGGTAACTGCAACATGACCACTGCTCAGTCCCCAGGTGAAGAGAACTGGTTTAATTGCATCATCCTATCATGTTTGCTGCTTGCTCACAAAGTGCTTGACCCTCAGCCCTGGGTTCTTCTCCTGTAAAGCCACCCATTGAAGATGCTGGTATCATCTGGCCTTCTACATCTCCCTTTGGGAATTGAGGCTCAGGAAACCAAAGCAAATATGCTGATACTCTGGCTACTGCTTTCAGTAATAAACCTTTCATCTCTGATCGAGAAATTTCATATATAATTTTGTCATCATCCACGAAACTGTTCCAAATTAACTTGTCAGTTTGCCAGTACAATAGAATATGACTCTTCACAGTTCTTGACCAAGACTGGGCAAATTTTTCTGTAAAGGACTGAACAGTAAATACCTTAGGGTCTGTGGGCCACATGTGGTCTCTGTCACATATTTTTCTTCCTTTGTTTGTTTTGAAACAACCCTGTAATTTATAAAAAAAATATTCTTACAGTCGTACAAAACCAGGTGATATATGGGATTTGGCTGACTCTGGGTTTGCTGACTATTGTTCTTGACACATTTATTAGTCAAACAAAGTTGGACCTGGATGGCTCAGTCGTTAAGTGTCTGCCTTCAGCTCAGGTCATGATCCCAGGGTCCTGGAATCGAGCCCCGCATCGGGCTCCCTGCTCAGTAGGAGGCCTGCTTCTCCCTCTCCCACTCCCCGTGCTTGTGTTCCCTCTCTCGCTGTGTCTCTCTCTGTCAAATAAATAAATACAATCTTAAAAAACAAAAACAAAAAACAAAGTTGGACTTAAAGACCACACATTATTGGTATCTGTGCAGTATCTCTGTAACAGGTTGTTAAATAGAACTTATTATAGGATTTTGGGTTCATATTAGGTAATTTTGGGGAGCATTCAAGGATGTGGAGCTTTGCTTTGTATTGGATCCTATCAGAAAGCAAAGGTAATTTTATCATTGGGTATCCTGATTTTCTCTAGGATAGAGATTGACAAACTTTTTCTGTAAATGGCCAGATGGAAAATATTTTAGGCTCTGCAGGCTACATATGGTCTCTCTCACATATTCTTTTTTGTTTTCCTTTAAAAAAACAAAAACAAAAACAAAAAAACAACTTTTAAGAACATTAAAACCATTCTTAGCTGAAAGTCTGTATGAAAACGGCCAAGGCCCAGATTTGGCCAGCAAGTCTGTAGTTTGTCTTACCCAGCAAGTGGGAGAAACAAAGTGAAGTTCAAGCTGTAACTGGCAAAGGACTCATAGTGATCATTTGGCATATGTGTTCAAACATGAGTACTGAGTGGTCTTGTTTTGTCTTAATTCATTGCAGTCATGCATTTGATGTTGATGGTCTGTCAAACTATATTTGATAGAAGAACATATCAGCCCAGCTGTTGGTGCCAATCTAGATCTTGGATATCAAGGGCAGTTTTTCTCGGGGCGCCTGGGTGGCTCAGTCGGTTAAGCGGCTGCCTTCGGCTGAGGTCATGATCCCGGGGTTCTGGGATCGAGCCCTGCATCGGGCTCCCTCTGCTCAGCGGGGAGCCTGCTTCTCCCTCTCCCTCTCCTTCTGCTCCTCCCCCGTGCTTGTGTGTCCTCTCTCTCTCAAATAAATAAATTAATGATCATAAGAAAAAAAAAAGAGCCTTTCTCTTTGTGAATACGTAAAGGGCTGTACTGACTTCTCTCACCACTATTGTCCGCATTGCCCATCTCAGATGCCCTACTAGATACACGCTTTATGGGGTGCCTGGGTGGCTCAGTCGGTTGAGTGAAGCCTGTTTCTCCTCTCCCACTCCCCCTCCTTGTGTTTCCTCTCTCTCTGTCTCTCTCTGTCAAATAAATAAAATAAATAAAATCTTTGAAATTAGAACATGAATGTTTTAATCTGCTTTCCGCCTCCAAATAGTGTGTGATCTTTAGTAGGTCAGACAACTTCTCTATGCCACACTGTTCTCATCTTTTAAAACGAAATGGCTGAGGGTGCCTGGGTAGCTCATTGGTTAAGCAACTGCCTTCAGCTCAGGTCATGATCCTGGAGTCCCGGAATCAAGTCCCACATCGGGCTCCCTGCTCAGCAGAGAGTCTGCTTCTCCCTCTGACCCTCTTCCCTCTCGTGCTCTCTATCTCTCATTCCCTCTCTCTCAAATAAATAAATAAAATCTTAAAAAAAAAATGAAATGAAGTGGCTGAGGTGCCTGAGTGGCTCAATTGGTTAAGCGTCTGACCTTTGCCTTTGGCTTAGGTCAAGATCTCAAGATCTCAGGATCGTGGGATCGAGCCCTGTGTTGGGCTCTTTGCTCAGCGTGGTGTCTACTTCAGATTCCTTCTGCCCCTCCCACTCATGCTCCCTCTCTCTTTAAAATAAATACATCTTTCAAAAAATTTAAAATGAGGGCGCCTGGGTGGCTCAGTCATTGGGCGTCTGCCTTCAGCTCAGGTCATGGTCTCAGGGTCCTGGGATCGAGTCCCACATCGGGCTCCCTGCTCCGCGGGAAGCCTGCTTCTCCCTCTCCCACTCCCCCTGCTTGTGTTCCTGCTCTCGCTATCTCTGTCTCTGTCAAGTAAATAAATAAAATCTAAAAAAAAAAAGATTTAAAAAAAAATTTTAAATGAAAGGACTGAGCACTGTAAAAGTTCCCTGTAGAATGGATTCTGATTTGATTCATTGATTTCTATAATTAGTGATTGGCAATGTTCAGGAACTTTATAGAGAAAAGGAATTCGAGGCTCATTGAATTTGAACTTTTGTTTTTGGGAAACCATAAAGACATAAGTAATTTTGAACAAACAGCTAATAAAGAGTTGAACAATGTTCTTATCTTTGATAAAACAGTTGGATATTGTATTAGGGTTCTCCAGAGAAACAGAATATGTTTATGTTTTCTTATAAGGAATCAGCTCATGGGATTATGGAGGCTGACAAGTCCAAAATGCATACTGCTGATATCCCAGCTCAAATGCTGTCGTTCAGGAAGATCCAGTGTTCCAGTAAGAAAGCCATCAGGTAGGATAATTCTCTCAGTTTGGGGGTCAGCCAGCCTTTTACTCTATTCAGGCCTTCAAATGATTGGACAAGGCCCACCCACGTTATGGAGGGCAATGTGCTTTACTCAGTCTACCAATATATATGTTGTTCTCATCCAGAAATACCCTCACAGAAACACCCAGAATAATTTTTGAGCAAATATCTGGGCATCTCATGCCCTAGCCCAAGTTGACCCATAAAATTAACCATCACAATTTTTTTCCAGAACTGAGTTGAGCTATGAAAATGCACACAATATGTGTCTCCTCACACAAATTGTACCTCTATTGATAATTGTTTCAGGATGCTCCAAGAAATATCAGAGATCTGTTGGAAGTGAGGGTGAGGGAAGATGATGGTCTCATCTCTATCTGGTCGGTTACTGGTGCAACACAAGAATGAATTTTTTAAAAAGAATGAAGTATTGGATTTCCAACAGGAAGAAGCAGCAAAGCCTAAGTCAATCAAAACTTTGCCAAAGTCTTTGCCAAAGAAAAGAAAGGAGGGGGAAAAAGTAAGGCACATGACAAAACTGGATTTGTTGGTTTGATTGCTCTTTCAATGCAGAGTTTGAAATACAGAAACAGAGAAACTACTCATGCTTGTTTTTTTTCACCAGCACATTACAAGAAAGAACATGGCTAAATTCCAAATCTGATTATATTAAAGTATTTTAAAAGGAAGCATGTAATATCTTTTGTCTTCTTCTCCACTGGCTAGAGCGCTCTTCCCCGTCCCCTTCCTCCCCATCTCCCTCCCAACGCCCGCTTGTCTAGCTAATTCTTACTCTTGTTGAAACCTTGAGTTAGAAGGTTTACCTTCTGGTATGCCTTCCCTAATCCTCAAATTCAATCTCAGTTGCCCTCTAGTATTTATATTATTCATTGCAGTGCCTGGCATATGATGGGCACATAAAATGTATTGAGTGCACGAACAAGAGTTTAACTCCCATCATTTAGTGATGAGAGACTGAATATACAAAAGGACAATGACCGGGCTATATATGACAATAGAACTCTGACTCACAACCTCGGCGGCACCAAATCCAGGGAGCCAAACTACAACTCTGCAGCAAACAGCCAAAAAATCAGGACTTGGTTAATGACTGCCAGCTTCCCAGTTTTTGCCCCCACTTGTGCCTTAGGATTAACCAGAGAAAGCCAGATATGCTCCCCAGTCCCATTATATGAGATGTCCTGCCTCCATTTAGCCTGCCTCCAGCTTCCCCGTGGCAACAACTCCAATCAGAGCACACCTGAAGTCTCTTTTTCTTTTTTAACGACAAAACTTTCCCACTCCCATGTCTGCCTTTCAGTTTCTGCCAAAGTGTTAAGTGCTGACTCCCTTACTATAGCGAACTGTTAATAAATATCCTCTGTTTGTTCTCATTTGGATAGTCTTCATTTGTTTTTATAGTGGGAAATTATTTTCTGAGTATGGACTGTTTTTCAGTTATAATTGTATCCTTTCTAAAAAATACTATTTTCATTTTATTCTATTTTTGGGGTTACATTTAAAGTTTATTTTTTAGTAATCTCTACACCCAATGTGGACGCAAACTCATGACCCCAAGATTAAGAGTCCCATGTTCTTCTGACTGAGCCAGCCAGGCACCCCTGGGTTACTTTTTAAAAATTAGATTATTTGGGAAAACAAAAAAAAAATGATTTGGGGAAACATAGGAAATGCAACGAAATACATAAAGAGCCTATACTAAAATTAATTTACTTTATATCAAGGCAGATAAGCACAAAGACATAAGATATACATGATGACAAGAATTATAGAAAGAAAGGAAAACATCACACTGAAATTTTTTTGCTATTATCACTAAAGAATTTGTATCTTGAAGTTTTATTCATAATAGCAGATTTTTAGTTTGAGAATTACGCAGTTGCTTACTTCTGGAGCCCATCTCACATATGCTTAACATCTTTCCACTTCAGTATAGATAACTTCAGGTTCATAACAAAATCATAATCTCTTTCTAAAACATCACATTTTTATTCCAATTCTAAATGATAAGAATGATGAAGAGTAATAAGCTATGTGTGTATGTGTATTTGAGATATAATTGACATATAATATTGTATTCGTTTTAAGTTGTACAATACAATAATTTGATATGTGTATATATTGAAACTGTGTGTTCTTAACATTATTTTTTGCAATTTAAAAGGAGATCAGACAACTACTAATGGCTCTAAAACACTTTGCACATTCTGAAATAGGAATTGCTAGAGGATCTAGTTTGGAGGAGCAAATGATAAAAGGATTATCTTTTCTGAAATGCTAGAGTCAAATACTTTCTTTTCTATGACTTGTAAATTAGAAACAGAGTAGAAATATTAGATTAATTATAATGAGATAATTATACCATATGAACTATTATAATAATAAAATTATATTATTTTTCAGAAGACTGCTATGAATTTGTTTTAAGGACTGCTAAATTAAAATATTATATTCTGTACTCAAATATAACAAAATAATTCATGCATTTATCATTTATTTATTGAATATCTACAGCATGCTAGATCCAGTTCTAAAACGTGGGAATCTGGTGTGATCCAAATAGTTGAGGCCCCTGCCTTCATGGAGCTTAGCTTCTTTGAGGGAATACAGATAATAAACACAAACAGATATGTCAAGAGATGATAAATGCTCTGAAGAAAAATAAAGCAGTAAGAGCTATAGGGAGTGCAGAATGTCTTAGCTATTTCATATAATATTATCAGAGAAGACCTCTCTGATAAGCTGCTTCATTATATTAAAAAAAAAAGAGCTAGAATAGATCGAAAGGAGTTTGATTAGATGTCTTCCTAAATGATTGCCCTCTTTTCTCCCATATTATATTGTAGACCATTAAATTTTAAATTAGCTAATTCAGTATGAGTAATAAGATCATCATAATTTTTTTCTCTGAGAATTATCAGCCTACTGTTCTAACCAAATGTTATTACATTTCCGATGTAAATTTATTTATGCTGTATTTTGTGGCATTTATTAATTTTGCTATTTTAAATTTTAAATTGTACAAATTTTAAAATGTACAAATTTTTGTTTATTTCTGCAACTATAGTGAAAATTCTACAGTTTTTAAAAAAATTTTTTTTAGTAATCTCTATACCCATTATGGGGCTCAAACTAATGACCCTGAGATCAAGAGTTTCATGCTCTTCAGACTGAGCCAGCCAGGAGCCTCCAAAACTATAGTTTCTTAAGTAAATTTAGCATTAAACAAAACAAATTTTCTGCCCTTTGGTGCTTTCATTTGCACAGCGAAGGAGACAATAAATACATATATACCTATGTACAAAGTCAGTTGGTGATAAATGTCTCAGAAGAAAATTAAGCAGAGTAAAAGCATTATTTTAGATAAGTTGATCAGGGAAGTCCTCTAAGATTAAAGAGGAATTAGATTAGGTTTAAGGGAATTTGATTAGATGCACTCCTATTGCATTGTTCTCTCACACTTTTGTATCAATCATTATAGTATAAAGAGAGATTCGGTGGGACACGACTAAACACTATAGCTTTTTTTTTTTTGAAACACCACTGAAATTTCTGTCTTTAGTTTGAATGAAATAATGTTACTGTATTATGAACTTGAATTTACCTACTCGCTATGTGTCTCTATTAAATTTTGCAAGACACATCTTTTATTCATCTGCATCAATAGTTAAAACTCTCTATACTATTAGGTAAATTTTTAGTCTCAAATATGATTAAATTCACCAGTAAAGTTGAAAACATAGTTCCCCCACTCATTCTCTCCCTTTCGATTTATAAGAAAAGTAAGAATAAAAATACAAGTTTAACCTCCCTTTGACAAAAAGAAAATAAGACTGGGCAAAACAACATTAACCTCTCCACAGAGATCGAAAAGAATATTTCAGGATGCAAAGGTTAGGAAACATCTATCACAAAATGCTATTTGTTCAACACCAGATGGCACTCTGAGTTAGTCATAAATTTGTCTAGCGCAAGGCTTACAGACCTTACAGACCTGAGATCTTTAAACAAGTAATTTGCTCACACTTCAAAAGAAAATATATTTGCTGGTCTTATTATCCCAAGTCTATTGGCCCAAAGACTTAAGAACACACATTTTATGGATATAGGAATGTTGTAGAAGGAAGGAAATATGCTTGGCAAAAAATAAAAAGCTTTCCAGATAAATATTTTCATTAGAACATACTGGATGCTAATTCTTCAGTAAATTCAGGTGATAAACTTACCACATTTTTAAACAGAAGTTCTCCTAGTCTACGGTATGGCTTTCATTTCCTTCATGAATACATCCAGGACATACTTACTCCAGGAATAAACTGCTCCCAATTCTTCTAATATAGGTATGTAACACCATCTTGTTTTCCTTCCCCTGGGCTTGGAGCATTTACATATATTTCAACTTGACACTTAAAAATTCTGAATAAATCCTTAAATAATCCTTTCCATTCTTACTATTTTGGCAGATATTCTACCCAACAAAGGTATTTTTTATTCCTTTAATTCTTGAATTCTTGCCTTCTGAGTATAAGAATTTCAAATAACATCAGACACCTCCATTTGCTACTGCTTTTATCCCTTCGTTTCTATAAAAAGACCAGATAGGTCCTTGTGGTTTAATAAAAAATACATATTTGGGTTTTTAATTTTTTTAATTTTTAAGGTTTTTTTTTTTTTTAAGATTTAATTTTAAGTAATCTCTACACCCATTGTGGAGCTTGAACTCACAATCCCCAGTTCAAGAGCTGCACGCTCCACGATCTGAGCTAGCCAGGCACCACCATACTTGGATTTTTTGGTCCCTGGCTCCTAAAACCTTTGGTATTTCCTTAGGGATTCAAGAGTGTTGTTATTCATAGCAAGTCTCTTTCCCCTGTACCTGTGTTTATGGTAATGAAGTGATTCTTGATGTCCCTTAGTGTCAAGAGAGGGGCTGACTATGCTTAAGGAACTTTCAGTTCTCCCCCCATCCCCTATCTTTCACTCCTTAGGGGAGGGGAAGGCCCTGGTGATTGAGTTCAAGCACCAAGGGCAAATGATTTAATCAATCATGCCTAGCAATGACACTTTGATAAAAACTCCTGAATAACAAGGTTTGGGGGGAGCTTCCGAGTTGGTAACAAGATTGATTTGCCGGCTGGATGGTGTACCTGAAGAGAGTATGGAAGTTCTGCACCTAACCTTGTCTAACCTTGCCCTATGCATCTCTTCCATTTGCCTGTTCCTGAGTTGTAGCCTTCATAATAAAGCTGTAATTGTTAAGTATAGTATTTTCCCAAGTTTAATTAGTTTATCTAGCAAATTATTGAACCTGAGGGTAGGTCATGATAACACCCCAAATTGTAGTTGGCCAGGCAGAAGTGCACGTAGTCTGGACACCCCATTTGTGGCGGGTGTCAAAGTAGAGGCAATCTTGTAGGACTGAGCCCTTAACCTGTGGGGTCTGTACTAACTCCAGGTTGTCTGTGTTAGAACGGAATTGAACTGTAGAACACCCAGTTGATATGACAGCATTGGAAAATTGGTTGTTGTTTGCAAAAGCAAACGGTCCTTCTTAAGCCTTCTTGTGAAATCATAACATGTTGTAATTTTTGTACTTTTGTACTTGTAAAATGAGAAACTCTATAATGATAAAAGGCTTATAATAAATTGCAGTAATTATTTTTTAAAGATTTATTTATTTTAGAGGAGGGGAGGGGCAGACTCCCCACTGAGTGTGGAGCCCAACGCAGGGCTAGATACCACAACCCATGAGATCATGACCTGAACAGAAACCAAGAGTCAGATGCCCAACTGACTGAGCCACCCAGGTGCCCTACAGTAATGGTTTTAAACTAATGTGATTTTAATTATAGCTGAAGTATATTTGGGAAACAGACATAAAGGAGAGACATTGTTTAGTCTAAAAGAATGCATGGGCACACATAAATTTGTTTTTACCTTTTCAGATGGGACTATTTAACAGTGATACCAAAGTAAAAATATGACACATTTTTATGAACCATGAATTTTATACCTTGTTCAAAAAATTGGATAAAAGATAAAAGTTTTATCTCTTATAAGCAGGGACCTTGTCTGTATCCTGTGCCCAGTGACTGACATTGTAAAGGATGAATGAAGTAATACAGTAAAACAAAAACAGGAAATGAATATAACACAATATTCACAGAATTTTTAACATACCCAAGACTTTAATGAAACATCAGGCTTTCTCCAGGCTAAATACTGTCATTGTGATAGGCTAAAAAAATGGTCCTTCCCCCAAAATATACAGGTCAAATCCCTGGAACTTGTGAATGTTACCTTATTTGGAAAACTGACTCTTTGCAGATACAATTTAGTGAAGGACCTTGAGATAAGAGCCTCCTGGATTATCCAGGTGTGGACTAAATCTCATCATCAGAGACAGAGGAGAAGGCTATGGGAAGATATGGACAAAGAGTGAAGTGGTGTGGCCACAAGTCAAAGAAGCCAAGGATCACCTGAAGCCACCAGAAGGCAGAAGAAGAAGAAAACGAGTTCTCCTTTATAGTAGCCTCTAGAAGGAACACAGCCCTGCCAGATTTTGGATTTCTAGTTTCCAGAACTGTGAGAAAATAAATTTCTGTTCTTTCAAATCTGTGGTAATTTGTTACAGCAGTCTTAGGATACAATAGCTAACCCTTGAGGGTTCAGAATCATGCTCTTTTTAGAAAAGTTTCTTTGAGGGAGAATTTATGAAGGTTCCCATGTGGCTAAGGTCCACAGGTTGGACCCAGTATGGAGCCTCCCATAAGGGCCATTTCAAGTAGAAGATTTCATAATTTACTGACCTTAGCAGTGTTAAAAAAAAAACAAACAAAACACAACAGGTCCAAAATGGAGTCACTTGTGCTAAGCCCGTCACCAAACTGAGACTTAATACCTAACCTAATTGCAGTTTCAGCCTTTCCCAGGGATATAATATTAATAGGTTAGTTGGGAATTTCCTGGTGAGAAGTAGTGAGGTAATCTGCTTGATAGACCTCTTTCTTCCTGAAAGATAGGTGACATTGCCTGAAATAATCCTTTCATTTGTTTATGATGTCCTTGTCTCACCTCCTCTGCCTTTTAAAGCCTTCCATTTTGTACAACATCGTAGAGCTCCTTGCTATTTGCTAGATGAGATGCTGCCCAATTTATGAATCATTGAATAAAGCCAGTTAGAGCTTCAAATTTACTCAGCTGGATTTTGTTTTTTAACAGTAGCTTTCAACACCAGGCAGGGGATAAACCTGTTTTGAGGTTAAAAAAAAAAAAAAAAAGTATGAGCTTTACTTGACAATTTAAGCAATAAAAAAACAAATTGAAAGAATATCTAAAGATATGTCATTTTTTTTAAAGGATGTTATGCTTTTATTTGACAGAGAGAGAGCACAAGCAGGGGGATCAGCAGGCAGAGGGAGAGGGCGAAGCAGTCTCCCCTCTGAACAGAGAGTCTGATGCAGGGCTCAATCCCAGGACCCTGGGACCATGATCCAGCAGAGGGCAGACGCCCAACCGGCTGAGCCAACCAGGCGCCCCAAGATATGTCAATTCTTTTAATTGATATCATGTTCAATCATGAAAAAAAAAAAGTATAGAACTCATAAGTCTGTATTTAATCATTTATTCTTGATGTACCTGTACTGGCCACCCCCCCATTATGTTCACACCATACACTTAAGTGAACATCCAGCAGGCATACTTGTTAATGTACTATTATAGACATCACAATCATGACCAAGAATCAGCACTTCTGTAGCTACCCAATGAAGCCCAAAGAAATTGAAGGTTATGACTATATTATGCTTAATTCAGACATAACACTTTTGTTTGAAGTACTTTCTTTGGGGATCCCTTTTAAAAAATCTGTCCAGTGAATTCTGTGCTTAACATAGGCCTGTACTATATGAAAATTAAATTGTGACATGATTGTTTCACTTCATAATGGCCTTTATTTTGTAAAACTTTGCAACAGTAAGGTAAAATTTTATTTCAAAACAAAAATAACAGTAAATTTCCTAAATAGCTATCTTTGATTCAAAACAAAACAAAACCCCACAACACTACAGAAAACATCTCTTAAATTTTAAAGTTAATTTTGAATTTATGAAGAATGACTTCACACCTTTTAGGATATTTGTTTTTGCAACTAACTTTCATCCTTTTATGAAGTAATGAAACAACTCACTTGAAAATAGGAAAAAAAACCCGTCAGAAACAGACGTTCTAATTTTGTAATTTGGTAACACGAATATTAAACTTAGCTAGTTGAATATGAAGGATCAAAAAAGGTCTGGATTGGCAGAAGTTTCTGGGAGCATAAAAGATGACAACAGCAGCTAGGCCAACTTTTGAACCTGCGAGAGGTGGGAGAGGAAAAGGAGAAGGTGATTTGAGCCAACTCTCAAAGCAGTATTCAAGTAGAGACCTACCTTCTCATACAAAGATAAAATATAGACAAACTACTCAGGATGCCCCTGAAGAGGTTCGCAACCTCAGGAGAGAGCTGGAAGAGAGAGAGCGAGCTGCTGCAAGAGAAAAAAATAGAGATCGTCCAACACGAGAACATACAACCTCCTCGTCAGTGTCAAAGAAGCCTTGGTTAGACCAGATTCCTGCTGCCAACCTTGATGCAGATGATCCTCTAACAGATGAAGATGAAGATTTTGAAGAGGAGAGTGATGATGATGATACTGCAGCTCTTCTTGCAGAACTAGAAAAAATTAAAAAAGAGCTGAAGAGCAGGCCAGGAAGGAACAAGAACAGAAAGCTGAAGAAGAAAGAATACGTATGGAAAACATTTTGAGTGGAAACCCTCTCCTTAATCTCACTGGCCCATCCCAGCCTCAGGCCAACTTCAAAGTTAAAAGAAGGTGGGATGATGATGTTGTTTTCAAGAACTGTGCAAAAGGTGTAGATGATCAGAAGAAAGACAAAAGATTTGTAAATGATACGCTGCGATCTGAATTTCACAAAAAGTTCATGGAGAAATATATTAAATAGTACAGTTTTATGTGCTTAATTAAAGACAGTAAAATGTAAGAAAAAAAAGGTCTGGATTGTTCTAATAATTGTTTAGAATTTTAAAAATACTATATTTGCCCTTTGCCCTTAACAAATAGATTTCAATGTCCTCAGTAAATAAAGATCTACCCCCCTCAAATAGTGACGCACAAAGGGCTAGCATTACCACGAGTGGCACAATGTTGTCCTTAGCACTCAGCTATTTCCACAGCCATGGCAAAAACCCTTTGGGCTAGTTCAAGTTTTATTTTCTAATTTCATTTTTATTTATAAACACAAATTCTGTTTTCCTTGGAATGAATGTTTTACGTTGGATTACTTTTTTCTTTTAATTCTGGATGTAAAATCTAATAGTCCCACGATTTATATGGGTTCTGGATCAGCAGCCTAATTTTAAGATGACATAGTTAGGCTCTTACTTCACCGACAGAAACACCTGTCTGACCGGAAGTTGTGATGACGCTACCATCTTCATGTAAACATCCCAAGCATTTCGAGTCTTTCTTTCGGACATTTTTTCTTCTCCGTTTCGCCAGAATGTCGGCCACAGTCCCCACGCGCTGTTTCCGCGGGCCTGTGGGCCTTTATGAGCGTCCCTAATCCCTAAAGAAACAGGTGCAGGGCTGGGTCGAGCCCTCGAAGCCAGCAGGTGAGGCGTCGGCTTCGGCCTGGACCGCAGCTTAACCACACGCGTGCCGCACTCCCCCCGACTCCGCCCTGGGACCGCCGGGCGCCCGGTTGGGAGGACTCAGGCGGCCGCGCCGAGGAGACCGGCGGCGCTCGGGCAGCCCGGCGGGGCGGGGAGAGGCGGGCCGGGTCGGCCAGGGGCCGGGCGTGCGGAGGCCCGGCCAGCCGGCGGAGGCGGGCTCTCTCGGGCCGCGGTTGCCGCCCTCTCCGCTCGCCGCCACCCCGGCGCTCGGATCATGTCTTGGCGTCGCGCGGCGCTGCTGGGGACAAGGCTGGTTCGGAGCGGGAGCAGTCCGGCGGGCCGGCTCGGCGGGGCAGCAGGAGCTGCGGCCTCTGGGTACGGGGTGCGGCGGGCAGGACACGGGGGTGGGGGTTGGTGTGGGGCGGAGCCTCGCAGGGGTCTGGATGGAGCGGTGGGCGCGGGCGCTTCTTTCCCCGGCGCCGGGTGGGCCCTCGGAGGGCGGCGGGAGCTCACGAAGGGTGGGGGCGGGTGAATGATGCCTTAAGCGGTCGTGCCTTCTTACGGATCCTGTGACTCTTACGTCGAAAATACGCGAGTCGTGGTACTGGGGGGCTTGGACCCTTCCCCCCCCACCCCACCTAATAAGTTGGGATTTCAGATAAACAGCGATTAATTTTCAGTCTTAGTGTATCTCAGATATTGCACGGATTATACTTAGACTAAACAGTTACTCCCTTTTTATGTGAAGTTCTAATGTAATCGAGCGTTCTGCATTTTTATTTTCTAAACCTGGCAACCCTACCGCAGGAAGTGAAGGGGACGCTTCCTACTAAATGGCCCAGTCTTTGAGGATGGGGACTGTGACTTACCCTGGTAGACGTCACCTCTGGCTAGACCGAGGATTGCTTTCCCTGTGCTTCCCCGCTTCCAGTACCAGGCCTGCGGTGGAGGACCCACTGCCTGGGCTGATGCTGTGCCGCCCTCGGGCCCGAGCCTGTGCTCCATGGTGGTTCTCTGCCAGTTCGAATGTCTGTGCCTGCCACTGTGCATCCATCCCTCTGTCTGGGAGTCTCTTCCTTCCTACGTGGTTTGGTAACTCTGATCAGTACTGCCAGACTGTAGGAACTGCTAATTATCTTTCTATTCTAATCTGGTGATCCACTCAGGAAGGTGCTGACCACGTGGTGTTACCTATTTGACTGACAGGTCCTTGAGCCCCTGACGTGTTTTTCCAATGATGTGTATCCCTGGGGCATTGAGCATTTCGCCTACTTAGTATATAGGAGGCGCTCCATAAATCTCGCATGGCTAATGGGTACATCAGTGTTGAGGTGAAACGTTTCTTGTGCGCTTCTCTGTTGATGTCTCTTTCCTTACTAGGTAATAACTTTTGCCAAGCTCAACCAGAATTGAAGGAGAAAGGTGCTTTCCAGAAACTTTTTCTTTTATTTGGGAGGGTAGGGGGTGATATTTCAGATGCACCTCCTACCTCCTCTCACTGCCCAAGATAACTTGGAGATGAAGGTTCTACTGGAACTCCTGCTTCAATAGTAAATATTGTGGTAGATGGTTTGGGGATGACAGTTAGATGTTGGACCAGAGATGAAAAGGACTTGTTTTCTTAGTTGATAAACCAGATAGGCTGCTGATTTATCACACCAAAAAAAGTTTTTGGGTCCAGGCCATGCCGATTAACATTTTGTTTGTTTGTTTACGCTCCAGGAACTCAGCCTGCTTTTTTCTTAAGGCAGCTTCTGCCCTCCACCTAAGTTGGTTGCAGTCTCCCTAGCATGCTACTCCTAACCCCTTCCTAAGTACACAGGCCCTTTTTGTTTTAAAGATTTCCTTACCGACTATTGGGAAGTAAGGAATAATAGATTGTAAACACTGGGGAGTTCTAATGTTATAATGTTCCCTTGGAGTAGTTCCTGCCTCTAACTCTAATTACTGAAGGTGATGTTTGTTACAGCATCCTTATTCTAAGTGTGTGGGCATGGCTGTGTAGATCAGCCACTCATCATCCAAGGATAAAATGTAAAAAATCCTTTTAATTTTTTTCTTTTAAGTAAGTTCTACACCCAATGTGGGGCTCAAATTCATAGCCCCAAGATCAAGAGTCACATGCTCTACCAACTATGGCCAGCCAGGTGCCCCCAACATTTAAATTTTAAATGCACTCAAAATGAATGAATGAAGTGTTTGCAAGGAAAAGGTTTTCTATCAAAACTTGAATTTGGAACATAATCATAAGGAGACTATTTTTGGAAATATTTGAAACTTCAGTTCTTTATCTTATTCTCTTAATCTTTAGATATTCAAGAAATTCTCTTTTGAAGCCCATATTATTCTGATTCTTTTCTAAGATTTGTAATTTTGCTCTAACTAGTTTGCATCAGGATGCTGTATATGGTTTGAACAATGCAATAGGGCCTGGCTGATCAAGAAAGATAAAGTGGATGGGGAAAAGCTCTAGGGGTAGGCAGAGAGATTCGATGATATAAAACTGGTCAATATTTTAGTGAATATATTCCTGTTACAATGAATGCCTCCTTTTACAAGCTCCCAACAGCTGGGTTTTAGATAATACATACCTACAGGGTCCCTGTAATCAGGAAATTATACTAATAGTGTTATTGAACATTTACTGTGATCAAGGCACTGTTTTGCTTTCTATCAATTCATTTAATCTTCATAAAACCCTTTGAGGTGGGTGTGACTATTATTCCTACTTTACAGATTGGGAAACTTAGAGCTATGAATGTTGTGGTTGACATACCTTAGTTTCCTTAAAATCTTTGAATTTTTGTAGGTTCTCTGTGTCACAGCGTGTTCATGGAGATTTGGCATATTTTAATACGAAAATGGAAACTTTTTTTAAACTAATGGTCAGGTTAAGGTCAGTCATTAGGACAGTCTATTCAAAATTTGGTGTTCGGAAATAAGAGTGTGCCAGGCTTTAAACACAGTAAATGTGGTTTTACCAAATAATTAAGAACATTGGGAGGCTAGAGAAGCATACAGTCCCTTTTGGTTATTTTTGTACTAATAAGTAAAACTTTTTTCTGTTTCATAGGTTTGGATATATATTTGCATATCAGGTTTTCTTCAAATGGATCTCATTTGCTATATTATCATTAATGATTATTTTTAATGTTTAAAGCTGCACTGCCTTTTAAAATCTTTTTAGGATGGGGAACAGCACATCGTCATCTTTGGGGAAGTCAGCAACTGTTCCTGTGAATCAGATTCAAGTGAGTGATGTGGGAGACGTAGGAGAAACCTTTCCTCTGTAGAAAAAGAATTGTGTTTTACACATTTAATATGCTTATTCATTATCCAGCCTGACATAGTTCAGCAAATGAATTACTAAATGTATACTTTAAAATCTGCTATCAAAATAATCCATGTGACAGAAAAGTTCTAGATCATATTGGCAGTCAAAGTTTATGAGATTTATTATTAATGGAGTCTTTACTCCCTCTAAGTTGGGTCTGTGAGGTTAGCTCTTCCTTTCCCTCAGACCTACCTCAGGTCTCCTGTTGATACCAGGCAAGCTGCTCTTAGCCAGGGATGCTGTTTGATGTTGGCCTGGGAAGCTGCTTAACAGCTTTCTCCCCTAACACAGAACTTAGTATGCTGTAGTTACTCTATAAATGATCCTCTCAAGATCAAAAATAGGTCAAAAATAGACCAACTTGCAGACCATGCGCTGCTGGGTACTGTTTTCCTCTCTTTCACTGCAAAACCCAGTTCATTCTGCCTCAGAAAAACTCTCGTATGTTTTTCTTCCCCTGCAGTCTACA